>NC_088239.1:37457860-37585327 GCF_036934945.1 Oncorhynchus masou masou | reverse complement strand
CGTCCGGCGACAGTACCCAGTCCAGAGCGTCCGGCGACAGTACCCAGTCCAGAGCGTCCGACAACAGTACCCAGTCCAGAGCGTCCGGCGACAGTATCCAGTCCAGAGCGTCCGGCGACAGTACCCAGTCCAGAGCGTCCGGCAACAGAATCCAGTCCAGAGCGTCCAGCGACAGTTCACAGTCCAGAACCTCCAATGACGGGCCACAGTCCGGAACCTCCAACGACGGGCCACAGTCCGGAGCCTCCAACGACGGTCCCCAGTCCAGAACATCCGGCGATGATCCGCGCAGCAAGGGTCTCCAGCCCGGGGCCTACGGCGAGGATCCGCAGTCCAGAGCCTCCGACGATGATCCACGGGTCAGTGATACAAGAGCGGACTCAGTGTAAAGAAGGGGGGCGTCGTCCAGATCCAGGGTCCAGTACACTCTGTTCCTGCTCCTCGCAGCACTCACCCTGGGGTGCGTGTCCCCAGCCCAGTACAACCAGTGCTGGCCTCGGCAATCCAGAACGTCCGGCGACAGTAGCCAGTCCAGAGGGTCCTTCGACAGTACCCAGTTCAGAGTGCCCGGCGACAGTACCCAGTCCAGAGCGTCCCGCAACAGTATCCAGTCCAGAGCGTCCGGCGACAGTACCCAGTCCAGAGCGTCCGGCGACAGTATCCAGTCCAGAAGGTCCGGCGACAGTACACAGTCCAGAGCATCCGGCGACAGTTCACAGACCGGAACCTCCAACGACGGGCCACAGTCCAGAACCTCCAATGACGGGCCACAGTCCGGAACCTCCAATGACGGGCCACAGTCCGGGGCCTCCAACGACGTTCCCCAGTCCAGAACATCCGGTGATGATCCTCGCAGCGAGGGTCTCCAACCCGGGGCCTACGGCGAGGATCCGCAGTCCAGAGCCTCCGATGATGATCCACGGGTCAGTGATACAAAAGCGGACTCAGTGTAAAGAAGGGGGTGGCGTCCAGAACCAGAGCCGCCACCGAGGTTAGATGCCCACCTAGACCCTCCCATATTGGTTTAGGTTTGAAGCCGGGAGTCCGCACCTTTTGGGGGGGACGCCCTGACCTTAGTTATCTTTGTTTTCTTTATTGTTTTGGTTAGGTCAGGGTGTGACAAGGATGGTTGGTTTAGTTTTTGTATTGTCTATGTGTAGTTGCATATCAGCACTCGTGTTTATTGCTTCACGTTCGTTTTGTTATTTTTTTAGTTTGTTTAATTGTTCTTCGTTTTAATAAAAGAAGAATGTATTTATCTCACACTGCGCCTTGGTCTCATCGTTATGACGAACATGACAATATATGAATCAATAGTCCATGTCATTTCATTGCTTTCCATCTTGAATTAGTCCAGAGTTGGAACAAATCCTTGACAGAGACTAGATAATCATTGCCTTGTTTTAAATTATGTGTGCCTAAGAGGAGTGCCATCACGCCCATATATAGTCTGGACTGGTCCCCACAGAGGTTGCTGCTGGAATGCGCAAGTTTCATTTCTTGCACACGCATATGAACGCATGTTGATGCGTGACGCAGTTATCTTTTCCGAGTTGCAGTTTATTAACACCGTTGCCCCTTTATCAAACTATTTCAGTCTCACTTTTGTCAGCTACAAAATCACAGAACACAGCCCTGGAAGTGGCTGGCAAACAAGCAAGAAACAGACAAGCAAGAAACATAGATATCAAACCAAGATGGCGTAGCAGTCGGACGTCCTGTCGAGTCGTGTCCCTTGTATATATAGTTTTTTATCGTTTTTATTTTTATTTTTATTTTCAAACATATTTTAAACATATTCTTCTTCGCATATCCTTTAAAACATTTTGCGAAACCTTAACATCTAAATACTCTCCTGCAACCCGCCTCACCCAATGTAGCGTGGATCTGCTTTTTTTCTAAAGTATATATATTTACTTTGGACCCGGAACCCCTCAACTGAAGCTAGCCAGCTAACTCCCAGCTATCAGTCAGCAAACCATTGCTAGCGGTCTTCAGCTAACCTTTAGCTCGGAAAGCTCTCGCCAGTTCGAACAACGCGACTCTATCCAGATCATAACGGACCTATTATTTTTATTTTTATTTTTATCCCCGGATTCCCACCACAAACGGAACATTCTCATCTGGATCTTCACAACTAGCTAACTAGCTAACCGCAACCCCGGATGATTACTCCTGGCTAGCGTTTCCATCCACTGAGCTTGAAGCTAGCCCGGCCAGAGCTCCTGTGCTACCACCGAAGCACACTCCTGGGCTACAATATCAGGACCCACGACCGGTCTATCGATATCACCGCATGAAGAGGCATAAACAGACTCAACCCCTTGCTATCTGCTTGTTTGCTAATTCGGCCTGCTAACTGCTAGCTTGCTCAGCCCCTGTCTGCTGACTGCTAGCTTGTTTAGCCCCGGCCTACTAACTGTTAGCTTGTTAGCACAGGCCTGCTAACTGTCTGAATCGCCGCGTCCCCAGCCAGCCCAACCACTCACTGGACCCATATTTACTTTCAATCTCTTTTAGATTTTTAATTCGATTATACCTCCCGGTAACCTGCCTCACCCGATGTGATACGGAATCTGCTGTTATTTTTAATATTTAGAACACATTCAAGAACCTCCAGAAGCTAACTAGCTACAAGCTATTTAGCCATGGTTAGCCACTGCTAGCGGCTTTACCCTCTGCACCTTCTGCTTCCCTGCCCCATCCACCGCTGCCCCCTGGACACTGATCACCTGGCTACATAGCTGATGCATGCTGGACTGTCCATTAATCACGGTACTCCATTCTGCTTGTTTATGTTTTATCTGTCGGCCCCAGCCACACTCAGTCTCTGTGTGTAGTTAATCCGACCCTCCCTGCCTAGTCAACGCCATTTTACCTGCTGTTGTTGTGCTAGCTGATTAGCTGTTGTTGTCTCACCTACTGTTTTAGCTAGCTCTCCCAATTCAACACCTGTGATTACTGTATGCTTCCCCATATGTCTCTCTCAAATGTCAATATGCCTTGTATACTGTTGTTCAGGTTAGTTATCATTGTTTTAGTTTACAATGGAGCCCCTAGTTCCACTCTTCATACCCCTGGAACCCCCTTTGTCCCACCTCCCACACATGCGGTGACCTCACTCATTACAACCAGCATGTCCAGAGATGCAACCTCTCTCATCATCACCCAGTGCCTGGGCTTACCTCCGCTGTACCCGCACCCCACCATACCCCTGTCTGCGCATTATGCCCTGAATATATTCTACCATGCCCAGAAATATGCCCCTTTTATTCTCTGTCCCCACCGCTCTAGGAGACCAGTTTTGATAGCCTTTAGCCGCACCCTCATACTACTCCTCCTCTGTTCCGCAGGTGATGTGGAGGTAAACCCAAGCCCTGCATGTCCCCAGGCACCCTCATTTGTTGACTTCTGTGATCGAAAAAGCCTTGGTTTCATGCATGTCAACATCAGAAGCCTCCTCCCTAAGTTTGTTTTACTCACTGCTTTAGCACACTCTGCTAACCCTGATGTCCTTGCCGTGTCTGAATCCTGGCTCAGGAAGGCCACCAAAAATTCTGAGATTTCCATACCCAACTATACCATTTTTCGTCAAGATAGACCTGCCAAAGGTGGAGGAGTTGCAGTCTACTGCAGAGAGAGCCTGCAAAGTAATGTCATACTTTCCAGGTCCATACCCAAACAGTTCGAACTACTAATCTTAAAAATTACTCTCTACAGAAATAAGTCTCTCACTGTTGCCGCCTGCTACCGACCTCCCTCAGCTCCCAGCTGTGCCCTGGACACCATTTGTGAATTGATCGTCCCCCATCTAGCTTCAGAGTTTGTTCTGTTAGGTGACCTAAACTGGGATATGCTTAACACCCCGGCAGTCCTACAATCTAAGCTAGATGCCATGAATCTCACACATATCATCAAGGAACCCACCAGATACAACCCTAAATCTCTAAACAAGGGCACCCTCATAGACATCATCCTTACCAACTGGCCCTCCAAATACACCTCCGCCGTCTTCAACCAGGATCTCAGCGATCACTGCCTCATTGCCTGTATCCGCTACGGAGCCGCAGTCAAACAACCACCCCTCATCACTGTCAAACGCTCCCTAAAACACTTCTGTGAGCAGGCCTTTCTAATCTACCTGGCCCGGGTATCCTGGAAGGACATTGACCTCATCCCGTCAGTTGAGGATGCCTGGTTATTCTTTAAAAGTAACTTCCTCACCATTTTAGATAAGCATGCTCCGTTCAAAAAATGCAGAACTAAGAACAGATATAGCACTTGGTTCACTCCAGACCTGACTGCCCTCGACCAGCACAAAAACATCCTGTGGCGGACTGCAATAGCATCGAATAGTCCTCGTGATATGCAACTGTTCAGGGAAGTCAGGAACCAATACACTCAGTCAGGAAAGCTAAGGCCAGTTTCTTCAGGCAGAAATTTGCATCCTGTAGCTCCAACTCCAAAAAGTTCTGGGACACTGTGAAGTCCATGGAGAACAAGAGCACCTCCTCCCAGCTGCCCACTGCACTGAGGCAAGGTAACACGGTCACCACCGATAAATCCATGATACAACAAGCATTTCTCAACGGCTGGCCATGCCTTCCGCCTGGCTACTCCAACCTCGACCAACAGATCCACCCCCCCCCCCCGCAGCTACTCGCCCAAGCCTCTCCAGGTTCTCCTTTACCCAAATCCAGATAGCAGATGTTCTGAAAGAGCTGCAAAACCTTGACCCGTACAAATCAGCTGGGCTTGACAATCTGGACCCTCTATTTCTGAAACTATCCGCCGCCATTGTCGCAAACCCTATTACCAGCCTGTTCAACCTCTCTTTCATATCGTCTGAGATCCCCAAGGATTGGAAAGCTGCCGCAGTCATCCCCCTCTTCAAAGGGGGAGACACCCTGGACCCAAACTGTTACAGACCTATATCCATCCTGCCCTGCCTATCTAAGGTCTTCGAAAGCCAAGTCAACAAACAGGTCACCGACCATCTCGAATCACACCGCACCTTCTCCGCTGTGCAATCGGGTTTCCGAGCCGGTCACGGGTGCACCTCAGCCAGGCTCATGGTACTAAACGATATCATAACGGCCATCGATAAAAGACAGTACTGTGCAGCCGTCGACCTTGCAAAGGCTTTCGACTCTCTCAATCACCATATTCTTATTGGCAGACTCAGGAGCCTTGCTTTCTCTGATGACTGCCTTGCCTGGTTCACCAACTACTTTGTAGACAGAGTGCAGTGTGTCAAATCGGAGGGCATTGTCATGTCTTGTTATGTCTGTTCCTGTCCTTTCTCTTCATTCTCTCTCTCTGCTGGTCTTTTTAGGTTACCTTCTCTGTCTCTCATTCCTCAGCTGTTCTACATCTGCCCTAACTAGCTCTTTCACTCTTCCCCACCTGTTCACTCTTCCCCCTCTGATTAGGTCTCTATTTCTCTCTCTGTTCCTGCTACTTTCAGTGTCTGATTCTTGTTTGTGTTTTTTGATGCCAGAAGCAAGCTGTCGTCTCGTTTGCTTCCACCTTGTCCTGTCCTGTCGGAGTCTGCCTGGCAGGTGCCACCTGCACTATACTAACGTTCTTTTGTTCCGCTGACAACGTTGGAAGAGGATTTATGCCATTCCTGTTTTTTCATTAAAGAACTCTGTTTTCTGTTAAAACCGCTTTTGGGTCTTCACTCAAGTTCATAACAGAAGAATCAGACCAAGAATGGACCCAGCGGCTCCGGACCCTTTTCACTCCGCCGTCGAGATCCAGGGAGCGATGCTAGGCAGACACGAGGAGGAATTGTCTGCTGCTCAACATGCCGTTGAGACCCTGGCCGTCCAAGTCTCCGACCTCACAAGACGGGTTCACCAACTCCACCTCGATCCACCGCCCACTTCCAGGGTTTCCGAGTCTCCGGAGCCCAGGATCAACAACCCGCCGTGTTACTCTGGGGAGCCCACTGAGTGCCGCTCATTCCTCACTCAGTGTGATGTGGTGTTCTCTCTCCAGCCCAACACTTACTCCAGGAGCGCAGCCCGCATCGCCTACGTCATTTCTCTCCTTACCGGACGGGCGCGTGAGTGGGGCACGGCAGTCTGGGAGGCGAGGGCTGAGTGTATTAACCAGTATCAGGACTTTAAGGAGGAGATGATACGGGTTTTTGACCGTTCTGTTTTTGGCGAGGAGGCTTCCAGGGCCCTGTCTTCCCTATGTCAGGGGAATAGATCCATAACGGATTATTCTATTGAGTTTCGCACTCTCGCTGCCTCTAGTGACTGGAACGAGCCGGCTTTGCTCGCTCGTTTTCTGGAGGGTCTCCACGTCGAGGTTAAGGATGAGATCCTCTCCCGGGAGGTTCCTTCCAGTCTGGACTCCTTAATAGCTCTCGCTATTCGCATAGAGCGACGGTTTGATCTTCGTCGCCGAGCTCGTGGAAAGGAGCTCACGTTCTCCGTTGCTCCCCTCTCCACATCACTGCCACCTGCCGCATCACTGCCACCCTCCTCCGCCGGCTCGGATGCTGAGCCTATGCAGCTGGGGGGTATTCGCATCTCGGCCAAGGAGAGGGAACGGAGAATCACCAATCGCCTCTGTCTCTACTGCGGCTCCGCTGGTCATTTTGTCACCTCATGTCCAGTAAAAGCCAGAGCTCATCAGTAAGAGGAGGGCTACTGGTGAGCGCAACTACTCAGGCCTCTCCTTCTGGATCACGCACTACCTTTCCGGTCCATCTCCGCTGGCCCGGTTCATCTGCTTCCTGCAGTGCCTTGATAGACTCTGGGGCGGAGGGCTGTTTTATGGACGAGACCTGGGCTCGGGAACATGACATTCCTCTCAGACAGTTAGGGGAGCCCAGGGCCTTGTTCGCTTTAGATGGTAGTTCTCTCCCCAAGATTCAGCGTGAGACGCTGCCTTTAACCCTCACTGTCTCTGGTAATCATAGCGAAACCATTTCTTTTTTAATTTTTCGTTCACCTTTTACACCTGTTGTTTTGGGTCATCCCTGGCTAGTGCGCCATAACCCTTCTATTAATTGGTCTAGTAATACTATCCTATCCTGGAATGTTTCTTGTCATGTAACCTGTTTAATGTCTGCTATCCCTCCTGTTTCCTCTGTCTCTTCTTCACAGGAGGAGCCTGGCGATTTGACAGGGGTGCCGGAGGAGTATCACGATCTGCGCACGGTGTTCAGTCGTTCCAAGGCCACTTCTCTCCCTCCACACCGGTCGTATGACTGTAGTATTGATCTCCTTCCGGGAACTACTCCCCCGGGTAGATTATACTCTCTGTCGGCTCCCGAACGTAAGGCTCTCGAGGATTATTTGTCGGTTTCGCTCGACGCCGGTACCATAGTCTCCTCCTCCTCCCCCGCCGGAGCGGGGTTTTTTTTTGTTCAGAAGAAGGACGGGTCCCTGCGCCCATGCGTGGATTATCGAGGGCTGAATGACATAACAGTTAAGAATCGTTATCCGCTTCCTCTTATGTCTTCAGCCTTCGAGATCCTGCAGGGAGCCAGGTTTTTCACCAAATTGGACCTTCGTAACGCCTACCATCTCGTGCGCATCAGGGAGGGGGACGAGTGGAAGACGGCGTTTAACACTCCGTTAGGGCACTTTGAATACCGGGTTCTTCCTTTCGGCCTCGTTAACGCTCCAGCTGTCTTTCAGGCACTAGTTAACGACGTCCTGAGAGACATGCTGAACATTTTTGTTTTCGTTTACATGGACGATATCCTGATTTTTTCACCGTCTCTCTCGATTCATGTTCAGCACGTGCGACGCGTCCTCCAGCGCCTTTTGGAGAACTGTCTTTATGTGAAGGCTGAGAAGTGCACTTTTCATGCCGCCTCTGTCCCTTTCTCGGTTCCGTTATTTCCGCTGAGGGCATTAAGATGGATCCCGCTAAGGTCCAGGCTGTCATTGATTGGCCCGTTCCTAAGTCACGCGTCGAGCTGCAGCGCTTTCTGGGCTTCGCTAATTTCTACCGTCGTTTCATCCGTAATTTCGGTCAGGTGGCAGCTCCTCTCACAGACCTTACTTCTGTTAAGACGTGCTTTAAGTGGTCCGTTTCCGCCCAGGGAGCTTTTGATCTTCTTAAGAATCGTTTTACATCCGCACCTATTCTTGTTACACCTGACATCTCTAGACAGTTTGTTGTTGAGGTTGACGCGTCAGAGGTGGGCGTGGGAGCCATTCTTTCTCAGCGCTCTCTCTCTGACGGCAAGGTCCATCCTTGCGCGTTTTTCTCTCATCGCTTATCGCCGTCAGAACGTAACTATGATGTTGGTAATCGCGAACTGCTCGCCATCCGCTTAGCCCTAGGCGAATGGCGACAGTGGTTGGAGGGGGCGACCGTTCCTTTTGTCGTTTGGACTGACCATAGGAACCTTGAGTACATCCGTTCAGCCAAACGACTTAATGCGCGTCAGGCTCGTTGGGCTCTGTTTTTCGCTCGTTTCGAGTTTGTTATTTCTTATCGTCCGGGCTCAAAAACACCAAACCTGATGCTTTATCTCGTCTCTTCAGTTCTTCTGAGGTCTCCACCGACCCCGATGGGATTCTCCCTGAGGGGCGTGTTGTCGGGTTGACTGTCTGGGGAATTGAGAGGCAGGTAAAGCAAGCACTCGCTCACACTCCGTCGCCGCGAGCTTGTCCTAGGAACCTTCTGTTCGTTCCCGTTCCTACTCGTCCGGCCGTTCTTCAGTGGGCCCACTCTGCCAAGTTAGCCGGCCACCCCGGCGTTCGGGGTACGCTCGCTTCCATTCGCCAGCGTTTCTGGTGGCCCACTCGGGAACGTGACGCGTCGATTTGTCGCCGCTTGTTCGGTCTGCGCGCAGACTAAATCTGGGAACTCTCCTCCTGCCGGCCGTCTCAGACCGCTTCCCATTCCCTCTCGACCGTGGTCTCACATCGCTTTAGATTTTATCACCGGACTGCCTTCATCAGCGGGGAAGACAGTTATTCTTACGGTTGTCGATAGATTCTCTAAGGCGGCTCATTTCATTCCTCTCGATAAGCTCCCTTCTGCTAAGGAGACGGCTCAGATCATTATCGAGAATGTTTTCCGAATTCATGGCCTTCCGTCTGACGTCGTTTCCGACAGAGGTCCGCAGTTCACGTCTCAATTTTGGAGGGAGTTTTGCCGTTTGATTGGGGCTTCCGTCAGTCTCTCGTCCGGCTTTCATCCCCAGTCTAACGGTCGTTCTAACGGGCCAATCAGACTGTTGGTCGCATTTTACGCAGTCTTTCTTTTCGTAACCCTGCGTCTTGGTCAGAACAGCTCCCCTGGGCAGAGTACGCCCACAACTCGCTTCCCTCGTCTGCTACCGGTCTATCCCCTTTTCAGTGTAGCCTCGGGTACCAGCCTCCGCTGTTCTCATCTCAGCTCGCCGAGTCCTGCGTCCCCTCCGCTCAGGCTTTTGTCCAGCGTTGCGAGCGCACCTGGAAGGGGGTCAGGTCGGCACTTTGCCGTAATAGGGCGCAGACTGTGAGGGCCGCTAATAAGCGTAGGACCAAGAGTCCTAGATATTGTTGCGGTCAGAGAGTATGGCTCTCCACTCAGAACCTTCCCCTTAAGACAGCTTCTCGCAAGTTGGCCCCGCGGTTCATTGGTCCGTTCCGTATTTCCCAGGTCATTAATCCTGTCGCAGTGCGACTTCTTCTCCCGCGCTATCTTCGTCGCGTTCACCCGGTCTTCCATGTCTCCTGTGTTAAGCCCGTTCTTCGCGCCCCCGCTCGTCCCTCCCCCCCCCCCATCCTTGTCGAGGGCGCACCCATCTACAGGGTTTGTAAGATTTTGGACATGCGCCCTCGGGGCCGTGGTCATCAGTACCTAGTGGATTGGGAGGGGTACGGTCCTGAGGAGAGGAGTTGGGTTCCCTCTCGGGACGTGCTGGACCGTTCGCTGATCGATGATTTCCTCCGTTGCCGCCAGGTTTCCTCCTCGAGTGCGCCAGGAGGCGCTCGGTGAGTGGGGGGGGTACTGTCATGTCTTGTTATGTCTGTTCCTGTCCTTTCTCTTCATTCTCTCTCTCTGCTGGTCTTTTTAGGTTACCTTCTCTGTCTCTCATTCCTCAGCTGTTCTACATCTGCCCTAACTAGCTCTTTCACTCTTCCCCACCTGTTCTCTCTTCCCCCTCTGATTAGGTCTCTATTTCTCTCTCTGTTCCTGCTACTTTCAGTGTCTGATTCTTGTTTGTGTTTTTTGATGCCAGAAGCAAGCTGTCGTCTCGTTTGCTTCCACCTTGTCCTGTCCTGTCGGAGTCTGCCTGGCAGGTGCCACCTGCACTATACTAACGTTCTTTTGTTCCGCTGACAACGTTGGAAGAGGATTTATGCCATTCCTGTTTTTTCATTAAAGAACTCTGTTTTCTGTTAAAACCGCTTTTGGGTCTTCACTCAAGTTCATAACAGGCATGCTGTCCGGTCCTTTGGCAGTCTCTATGGGGGTGCCACAGGGTTCAATTCTCGGGCCGACTCTTTTCTCTGTAAATATCAATGATGTTTGTCACGCCTTGATCTTAGTATTTTGTGTTTTAGATAATTAGTTGGTCAGGCCAGGGTGTGACATGCGTTTATGTTATTGTGTTGTTGTATTGGGGTTTTTGTAGGCATTGGGATTGTGGTTGATTAGGGGTGTGTTTAGTATAGGTTTGGCTGCCTGAGGTGGTTCTCAATCAGAGTCAGGTGATTCTCGTTGTCTCTGATTGGGAACCGTATTTAGGTAACCTGGGTTTCACTTTGTATTTCGTGGCTGATTGTTCCTGTCTCTGTGTAGTTTCACCAGATAGGCTGTAATTAGGTTTCACGTTCCGTGTTGTTGTTATTTATTTATATCAGTTATTTCATGTACCGCGATTCATTTGTTTCATTAAAAAACATGAGTAACCAACACGCTGCATTTCGGTCCGACTCTCATTCAACAAACGAAGAACGCCGTTACAATGTTGCTCTTGCTGCAGGCGATTCCCTGATCCACCTCTACGCAGACGACACCATTCTATATACTACCGGCCCGTCCTTGGACACTGTGCTATCTAACATCCAAACAAGCTTCAATGCCATACAACACTCCTTCCGTGGCCTCCAACTGCTCTTAAACGCTAGTAAAACCAAATGTATGCTTTTCAACCGTTCGCTGCCTGCACCTGCACGCCTGACTAGTATCACCACCCTGGATGGTTCCGACCTTGAATATGTGGACATCTATAAGTACCTAGGTGTCTGGCTTGACTGTAAACTCTCCTTCCAGACTCATATCAAACATCTCCAATCGAAAATCAAATCCCAGAATCGGCTTTCTATTCCGCAACAAAGCCTCCTTCACTCATGCCACCAAATTTACCCTAGTAAAACTGACTATCCTACCGATCCTCGACTTCGGCGACGTCATCTACAAAATAGCTTCCAACACTCTACTCAGCAAACTGGATGCAGTTTATCACAGTGCCATCTGTTTTGTCACTAAAGCACCTTATACCACCCACCACTGCGACTTGTACGCTCTAGTCGGCTGGCCCTCGCTCCATATTCGTCGCCAGACCCACTGGTTCCAGGTCATCTACAAGTCCATGCTAGGTAAAGCTCCCCCTTATCTCAGTTCCCTGGTCACGATGGCAACACCCACCCGTAGCACGCGCTCCAGCAGGTGTTTCTCACTGATCATCCCTAAAGCCAACACCTCATTTTGCCGCCTTTCGTTCCAGTTCTCTACTGCCTGTGACTGGAACGAATTGCAGAAATCGCTGAAGTAGGAGACTTTTATCTCCCTCACCAACTTCAAACATCTGCTATCTGAGCAGCTAACCGATCGCTGCAGCTGTACATAGTCTTATCGGTAAATAGCCCACCCAATTATACCTACCTCATCTCCATACTGTTTTTATTTATTTACTTCTCTGCTCTTTTGCACATCAATATCTCTACCTGTACATGACCATCTGATCATTTATCACCCCAGTGTTAATCTGCAAAATTGTAATTATTTGCAATGCCTTTTGCACACAATGTATATAGACCCATTTTTTTCTACTGTGTTATTGACTTGTTTATTGTTTACTCAATGTGTAACTCTGTGTTGTCTGTTCACACTGCTATGCTTTATCTTGGCCAGGTCGCAGTTGCAAATGAGAACTTGTTCTCAACTAGCCTACCTGGTTAAATAAAGGTGAAATAAAAAAATAAAAATAAAAAAACAGACCAAGAGATGCACTGCCCAGCTAGGTTAGCAAGACAGACAGGCAGACTAGAGAGAGATACACTGCAACTTAACGTTACTGTTATTTGCTGTCATCAAACTTGGAGAGGAAAGAACACAGGTTTCCCTGATTGCTGTTCCGGGAAATTCACTCTTATGGTGTTTAGTTTTTCTCTTTTCATGACCAGAAGGAGAGTTCCGCTTCATCCTCGCATTGAAGTTGTAAACATTGATACCTGCTTTGACACGAGGAGGAGGTGTGGCCCTTGCGTAATTTGCTGGGCCCTACGCAACTTGCGTAGTGAGCGTATAGGGCCGCCTGGCTCTGGAGACTATAACACAGTGTTAGATACCTCAAAAAATCTATCTACAAACTGTCATCACCATACCCGTAACGAGATCACAAATACTATGGACACATTAGAAATAGTGGATATTTGGAGACTAAAAAACCCTGACCTAGTGAGATATACAGTACATGGAGGAGACTTAATTAAGCTCGTCATCTTGACTACTTTCGTTTCTCTTTCTGTGTTGCGTCAAAGGTTAAAAAAGTATTGAAAGGAGACAGAATGAGATCGGACCATCATCTAATTGGTCTTCACAAAAGCTCTTACAGAATTTCCTCTTGGACGGGGATATTGTAAAATGTATCAGTCTATTGGAAGACAATTTGTTCTTAATTAAGACAAAATAATTTATAACTGCATTTTTCCAGTATCCCCTTATTGTTTGGGACAGCTTTAAATGTACCTTCAGAGGTCATTCAATTCAATATTCATCAGTAAAAAAAGCAGTTTAAAGAGAATTCTAACAAGTGAAAAACGGTACAACAGAATGACAAAACAACAAAAAGAAATGGAGGAACTTATTCAAGAAGGATCTAATGTAATATATTACAAAAATAAAGCAAACTGGATGGAATATGGAGTATCATTTAATACTCTGAGCGTGGCTGAGGTGCACCCATGACTAGCTCAGAAAACAGATTGCACAGCAGAGAAGGTATGGTGGAATTCAAAATGGTCAGTGATCTGTTTATTAACTTGGCTTTTGAAGACTTTAGAAAGGCAGGACAGGATGGATATTGGTCTGTAACAGTTTGGGTCTAGAGTGTCACCCCCTTTGAAGGGGGGGATGACAGCAGCAGCTTTCCAATCTTTAGGGATCTCGGACAATAAGAAAGAGAGATTGAAGAGACTGGTAAAAGGGGTTGCAACAATGGCGGCGGATAATTTTAAAAAGAGAGGGTCCAGCTGATTTGTATGGGTCCAGGTTTTGCAGCTCTTTCAGAACATCTGCTATCTGGATTTGGGCGAAGGAGAAACTGGGGAGGTTTGGGCAAGTTGCTGCGGGGGGTACGGAGCTGTTGGCCGGGGTTGGGGTAGCCAGGAGGATAGCATTGCTTATTGCAAAGTTCTGTTTGAAAAAGCTAGCCTTTGCTTTCCTGACTGACTGCCTGTATTGGTTCCTGACTTCCCTGAAAAGTTGAATATAGCGGGGACTATTCGATGCTAGTACATTCCGCCACAGGATGTTTTTGTGCTGGTCGAGGGCAGTCAGGTATGGAGTGAACCAAGGGCTATATCTGTTCTTGTAACGACGTTCTTCGTTTGTCGAAAGAGAGTCGGACCGAAATCAGCGTGTTGGTTACTCATGTTTTTAACCTCTTGATACTCCCCACCCCGGATCCGGGATCGTGAATAAAGCCTCAGGCTCATTAGCATAACGCAACGTTAACGATTTCTGAAAATCGCAAATAAAATGAAAATAATGCACCTGCTCTCAAGCTTAGCCTTTTCTTAACAACACTGTCATCTCAGAATTTCAAAATATGCTTTTGAACCATAGCAAATCACTAATTTGTGTAAGAGTATGCTAAGCTAGCTTAGCATTTTGAGTAGCATTTAGCACGCAACATTTTCACAAAAACCAGATAACCAAATAAATAAAATCATTTACCTTTGAAGAGCTTCGGATGTTTTCAATGAGGAGACTCTCAGTTACATAGCAAATGTTCAGTTTTTCCTGAAAGAATCTTTGTGTAGTAGAAATCGCTCCGTTTTGTACATCACATTTGGCTACCGAAACGAACCGAAAATTCAGTCACCAAAACGTCAAACTTTTTCCGAATTAACTCCATAATATCGACCGAAACATGGCAAACGTTGTTTGGAATCAATCCTCAAGGTGTTTTTTCACATATCTCTTCATTGATATGCAGTTTGTGGAAGCCTGCTTTCCCCTCAGAATCGCATGGAAAAATACCAGCAGCTGAAAAAGACGCACCAATTTAGACGGAGGACACCGGGCGGACACCTGGAAAATGTAGTCTCTTATGGTCAATCTTCCAATGATATGCCTACAAATACGTCACAATGCTGCAGACACCTTGGGGAAACGACAGAAAGGGCAGGCTCATTCCTCTCGCATTCACAGCCATATAAGGAGACAATGGAAAACGGAGCCTCAAAAATCCTGCTGGTTTCCTGGATTCCGTTTCATCTTGGTTTTGCCTGTAGCTCCCATTCTAGGGCACCCACAGAGAATATCTTTGCAGTTCTGGAAACGTCAGAGTGTTTTCTTTCCAAAGCTATCAATTATATGCATAGTCGAGCATCTTTTTGTGACAAAATATTGCGCTTAAAACGGGCACATCTTTTTATCCAAAAATGAAATAGCGCCCCCATAGCATCAAGAGGTTTTAATAGACAAATGACGATACATGAAATAACAAAAACAACAAACGGAACGTGAAAAACCTATACAGCCTGTCTGGTGAACACTAACACAGAGACAGGAACAATCACCCACGAAATACAAAGCGAAACCCAGGGTACCTAAATACGGTTCCCAATCAGAAACAACGAGAATCACCTGACTCTGATTGAGAACCGCCTCAGGCAGCCAAACCTATGCAACACACACCCCTAATCAGCCACAATCCCAATAACTAAAAAACCCACTAAGAATTACAACAACACAATAAACCCATGTCACACCCTGGCCTGACCAACTAATTAACAAAAACACAAAATACTAAGACCAAGGCGTGACAGAACCCCCCCCTAAGGTGCGGACTCCCGAACGTACCTCAAAACCATAGGGAGGGTCCGGGTGGGCGTCTGTCCATGGTGGCGGTTCCGGTTCGGGATGTGGACCCCACTCCATAAATGTCATAGTTCCTCCCCTTCGCGTCCTGGGATGATCCACCCTCGCCGCCGACCATGGCCGAATAGTCCTCACCCAGAACCCCACTGAACTGAGGAGCAGCTCGTGACTGAGGGGCAGCTCGGGACTGAGGCAGCTCGGGACTGAGGGGCACCTCGGGACTGAGGGGCAGCTCGGGACTGAGGGGCAGCCCGGGACTGAGGGGCAGCCCAGTACTGAGAGGAAGCCCAATACTGAGAGGAAGCCCACTACTGAGAAGAAGCCCAGTACTGAGAAGAAGCCCAGTACTGAGATGAAGCCCAGCCAGGCAGTTGAATCCGGCAGATCCTGGTTGACTGGCGGATCCTGGCTGACTATCAGATCTGGCAGATCCTGGCTGACTGGCGGATCCTGGCTGACTGGCGGCTCCTGGCTGACTGGCAGATCCTGGCCGACTGGCGGATCCTGGCTGACTAGCAGATCTGGCAGATCCTGGCTGACTGGCGGATCCTGGCTGACTGGCAGATCCTGGCCGACTGGCGGATCCTGGCTGACTAGCAGATCTGGCAGATCCTGGCTGACTGGCGGATCCTGGCTGACTGGCGGATCTGGAAGAGTCTGGTTGACTGGCAGATCTGGAAGAGTCTGGCTGAATAGCAGATCTGGAAGAGTCTGGCTGACTGGCAGATCTGGAAGAGTCTGGCTGAATAGCAGATCTGGAAGAGTCTGGCTGACTGGCAGATCTGGAAGAGTCTGGCTGACTGGCAGATCTGGAAGAGTCTGGCTGACTGGCAGATCTGGAAGAGTCTGGCTGACTGGCAGATCTGGAAGAGTCTGGCTGACTGACGGCTCTGGCTGCTTCATGCTGACTGACGACTCTGGCTGCCCCATGCTGACTGGCGGCTCTGGCTGCTCCATGCTGACTGGCTGCTCTGGCTGCTCTATGCAGATTGACATCTCTGGCGGCTTCTTGCAGGCTGACAGCTCTGACTGTTCCATGCAGACTAACAGCTTTGGCAGCTCCTTGCCGACTGGCAGCTCCTTGCAGACTGGCAGCTCCTTGCAGACTGGCAACTCCATGCAGACTGGCAACTCTGGCTGCTCCAAGCAGACTGACAGCTCTGGCTGCCCCATGCAGACTGGCAGCTCTAGCTGCTCCATGCAGCCTGGCAACACTGGCTGCTCCATGCAGACTGGCAGCTCTAGCTGCTCCATGCAGACTGACAGCTCTGGCTGCTCCAAGCAGACTGACAGCTCTGGCTGCCCCATGCAGACTGGCAGCTCTAGCTGCTCCATGCAGACTGGCAGCTCTAGCTGCTCCATACAGGCAGGAGGCTCCGGCAGCGCTGTAGAGGAGTAAGGCTCTAGAAACGCTGAACAGGCGGGAGACTCCGACAGCGCAGGAGAGGGAGAAAACGCTGGCTGCGCTGAACAGGCGAGGCGCACTGAAGGCCTGATGCGTGATGCTGGCACTGGTGGTATTGGGCTGAGGACACGTACAGGAAGCCTAGTGCGGGGAGCTGCTACCGGAGGGCTGGGGTGTGGAGGTGGTACTGGATAGAGGACACGCACAGGAAGCCTGGTGCGGGGAGCTACCATCGGAGGACTGGTGTATGATGGTGGCACAGGATGGACTGGACCGTGAAGGTGTACTGGAGAGCCTGAGAGCAGGACTGGCACAGGACGTGCAAGGCTAGGTAGGTACACAGGAGGCCTAGTGCGTGAGGCTGGCACATTTTTCACCAGCCGACTAACACCACCTCAGGACTAGTATGGAGCGCTGACCCAGGTGCCATTAAATCCCCGACACGCTCTGTCGGACAAATTAAATACCTAAATCACCAAACTAGCAACTCCCTCATTACTTTCTCCTCCAATTTCCCCATTAACTCCTTCACAGTCTCTGCTTCGCTCACCTCCAACACCGGTTCTGGTCTCCTCCTTGGCTCTTCACGATAAACAGGGAGAGTTGACTCAGGTCTGTCTCCTGACTCAGCCACTCCCCCTCTGAGCCCCCCCCCAATAAATTTTTGGGGCTTCACTCTGCGCCGCCGTGTCTTTCTTTTCGACTCCATTCTCCTATAGCCCTCTTCGCACTGCTCCAGCGAATCCCAGGCGGGCTCCGGCACTCTCTCTGGGTCGGCTGCCCACCTGTCTATTTCTTCCCACGTCATATAGTCCATACTGTACTCCTCTTTGGGCTGCTCCTGTTTCCTCTTCTCCTGCTGCACCTTTGGGCGGCTACACTCCCCTGGTTTATCCCAGGGTCCTCTCCCGTCAAGGATTTCCTCCCATGTCCAGAAATCCTTAATACGCGGCTCCTCTTTGGGCTGCTCCTGCCTGTTGACACACTCCTCGGTCCGTGTGTGGTGGGTGATTCTGTAACGACGTTCTTCGTTTGTCGAAAGAGAGTCGGACCGAAATGCAGCGTGTTGGTTACTCATGTTTTTAATAGATAAATGACGATACATGAAATAACAAAAACAACAAACGGAACGTGAAAAACCTATACAGCCTGTCTGGTGAACACTAATACAGAGACAGGAACAATCACCCACGAAATACAAATCGAAACCCAGGCTACCTAAATACGGTTCCCAATCAGAGACAACAAGAATCACCTGACTCTGATTGAGAACCGCCTCAGGCAGCCAAACCTATGCAACACACACCCCTAATCAGCCACAATCCCAATAACTAAAAAAACCCCACTAAGAATTACAACAAACAATAAACCCATGTCACACCCTGGCCTGACCAACTAATTAACAAAAACACAAAATACTAAGACCAAGGCGTGACAGTTCTTAGTTCTACATTTTTTGAAAGTTGCATGCTAATTTAAGATGGTGAGAAAATTACTTTTAAAGAATGACCAGGCTCTACTGATGGGATGAGGTCAATATCCTTCCAGGATACCCGGTCCAGGTCGATTAGAAAGGCCTGATTGCAGAAGTGTTTTAGGGAGCGTTTGACAGTGATGAGGGGTGATTCTTCTGGAGAGATTGATTTTTTAAATTAGAAGCTCTAATTGTTTGGGCATAGACCTGGAAAGTATGACAGAACTTTGCATGCTATCTCTGCAGTAGATTACAACTCCTCCCCCTTTGGCAGTTCAATCTTGACGGAAAATGTTGCAATTGGGGATTGAAATCTCAGAATTGTCGGTGGCCTTCCTATGCCAGGATTCAGACACAGCAAGGACATCAGGGTTGGAGGAGTGTGCTAAAGCAGTGAGTAAAACAAACTTAGGGAGGAGGCTTCTGATGTTAACATGCATGAAACCAAGGCTTTGACGGTTACAGAAGTCAACAAATGAGAGCGCCTGGGGACACGCAGGGCCTGGGTTAACCTCCACATCACCCAAGGAACAGAGGAGGAGTAGGATGACGGTACGGCGAAAGGCTAGCAAAACTGGTCATCTAGTGCGTTGTGGCCAAAGAATAAAATTTCTGGGCGTGGTAGGATAGATTCAGGGCGTAATGTACAGACGGTATGGTAGGGTGCGGGTACAGTGGAGGTTAACCTAGTTATTGGGTGACGATAAGAGAGGTTGCATCTCTGGACGCCCTAGTTATGCTGGGGGAGATTACCGCATGTGTGGGAGGTGGGCCAAAAGAGGTATCTGAGGCATGTTGAGTGGGACTAGGGGCTCTGCAGGAAACTAAAACAATGATAACTATCCTAAACAACAGTATACAAGGCATATTGACATTAGAGAGAGACATAAAGTGAAGCATAAAGCAATCACAGGTGTTGATTGGGAGAGCTAAGACAACAACGGTTAAGAGAGGTAAAATGGCGATGAATGGGCAGAGAAGTGAACAGCAATAGATGAAACAGGGAAGCCGCTGGGTAGTCATTACTACGCTAGCAAGCGGGAGACACGGCGCTCAAAAAAAGTTAGCAGTCCGGGGCTAGTAGAAGCGTCTGCCCCAACGTCCGGCAGAGGCTGGTTGAGGGCACAACAGACTGAATTACGTCGGTAGACCAGTCGTAATGGATCGGCAGGGCTCTGTGTTGACAAAGGGTCCAGGCCAGTTGGCAAAAGAGGTATTGTACCTGGAGTAATTTTGTTTGCTAACTGGGAGATGCGCCTGGCTCGTGGCTATCTGTTGCTAGCTTCGGGACAAGGACGTTAGCCACAATAGCCACTTGGTACTAGCTAGCTAGCAGCGATGATCCAATGCAAAGTTCTTACGGCAAGAATCCGGTGGAGTAGTGGATTCTGGAGGTATCAGCTGTGTGACCGAGTGATCACTGAGCAGGCCGGGAGGTGGGCCTAGCTCAAAGCTAGCTTATTGTTTGCTCCATGTGTAACTCTGTGTTGTCTGTTCACACTGCTATGCTTTATCTTGGCCAGGTCGCAGTTGCAAATGAGAACTTGTTCTCAACTAGCCTACCTGGTTAAATAAAGGTGAAATAAAAAAAAATATTTAAAAAAAGCTAGCTTCGGGGCTGGGCCACTCAGTGGCAGCTAGCCAGCTGTGATGATCAGGAGTAATGGTCCAGGGCTTACGGCAGGAATCAGGAGGAAGGAGGAAACAGTCCGATACTGGCAGGCTGGCAAGTATTATCCAGGCTAAAGCTGCTGGTGTCTGTGCAAAAGGTAAAGGTAGCTAATTAGCTGGTTAGCTTCTGATGGCTAGCTCCTGATGGAGGTTCTGACTATAAGGTCTAAAAATAGCCGATCCGTATCACATTGGGTGAGGCGGGTTGCTGGAAGGTATATTTGATTTAAAAATGGAAAAAGAGATAAATTGAAAAAGAAAATAAATTGAAATGTAATACAAAAAAGACAAAAAAGACTAAATGTACACAGGAGAAAAACAAACAATGTCTGCACTGCTACGCCATCTTGGACATGGGTATATGAGATGATAAATAAAACAAAGCAAGATTCAAAACTTTGAATATTTGTGGCATACAATCATTGCAGCATTGCAGATTTTGTTGCAAGAACACAGAATCAATATACCATTTTTGGTGTTGCCTTCAGGTAGCCCGTTTCTGGTCTCAGGTTCAGGAATGGCTGAAAAAGCATAACATTAATCAAAAATGTACCCTAGAAATAGCATTGTTGGGAGATTTGGAGAGACCTGGTCAGTCAATTACTAATATACTAATACTCTTAATATCTGTGGATCAAATTTGATTAGATAGATTGAAATTGTTACATCAAATGCCTGTTTGCCAAAGGCTGATGCCGCACAGGTGCCTGTACGCGTGTACTAATGCATACACACACTCACATTCAAACTAACACACATGCACACACACACACACACACACACACACACACACACACACACACACACACACACACACACACACACACACACACACACACACACACGTAAATAATACCACACATGCACTCAAGCATGTACAGTTAGCCTTGCTGTCTAGATTTATGTTGTCCTTGATGTCTTTTGTTTTTGCATTGTCATTTTCTGTTGTTGTTTTCCTTAATTTTTCATTTTTAGTCGGGGGATGATGAATGGATGAATGAGGTGCAGCTCTCAGGGAACTGTGGGGGAGATTTTGGATTGTTGGGTGTCGGGCAGTTGGGAGCTTGGGCCGGTGGCCAATAGGTCACTGACTCGGGTCCCCGATTTGACTTGGTGGGAGATCTGTCGACATGCCCTTGGGCGGGGTGCTTGACTCTGGTTGCTCCTGTGGGTCGCTCCAGATGGGAGTGTCTGCTAGATGACTGAATGTAATGTAAAAGCCTCTCTTCTCCGCTGCGACGAAGGTTTGACTTAAAATGAAATAAAATGAAAGACAAACAAATAGCTTGCTAAGCACTAGCTCTCTGTCTGTCCATATGAAGAAGGCAAGGCAGCAGCCACACTGATGTGGTTTATTGAAAGGCAGCTAAAGTTAAACATCATCAGTCAAATCAGGGATTTCTTTCAGTGGAACATTGATTGACAGGTAAAGGATTGATGAGTCTGTGTACACAGGCTTGTCTGCTGTAACAACACAACTATTCATCCTTTCAAACAAAAATTAATCTTGTGAACAGCAAAGTGACCAGTCGGCCAGCTACATGTGAAGTGAGTGAACATAACACAGAGAGAGTTGGCTTTGTGGCCTCCCATGGGCCTTGTCCTGGGCAGGCGATAACTTGTTTGTGTTTGTGTGAGTGTGTGTGTGTGCGTGCGTGCATGCATGTGCAGGTGCTTGTACGTAGGCCTGTGTGTATGTTAGTCTCTCCACTGGTCTGAATGCCCCAGTGGAGAACCATGTCTTGCAGGCAGGCGGCCATGGCAGGAAGGGCATGCATCTGAGGCGGACTAGACCAAGTGACTGGCAGCTGCTCCGGGGCCACCATCACCAGATGGCTAGGCGTCGATCCACACCAGTCACGGTGAGTGACCCTGTGTCACTGTGCTACTGTGTGCGCCTGTAGCTCATGTCTAAACCCTGGCAGGGACAGCATGGTCGGCCAGACGTCTAGCTGTCACAAAAACCTCCCCATCATCATGGGGACCAATCTTGGGCAACAGATGAGTTGCTGCCATCAACATTACGGTCAAGCACCTGATGCTGTGGTGGTGGGAGTAGGACGTCTTTGGCAACGTTCCAAATAGGATGTGAGTGAATGGGCAGGGGTTAGTTAGAGAATTGGCTAGTATAATGCCAACCGGAATAAGGAAGTAGTGAGGGCCGGGTTACTGTTACCTGGTATCTCCAGAAGTTCTGCTGAACACGAGTCATACTTTGCTATTGAACTGTACCATTTTGCAACACTACTTTCTCATCTACACTTTGAAATAATGTGTTATCTGTTTGTTTTTTCCAAGAATAGGATATACTCCGCTGTTTGTATGAAGGCTACATAGCCTACACTGGCAGGATGATATCAAAGCTCGAGGCATGGTTAACCTACTTATTAATGATCAACCTTCAAATCAGGTCACCATCCTTAGAGATGGATGTGAGACGAGAGGCTACTAGCAGGAAGCCAATATATGGAGGTGATGCTCCCTCTCTCACCAGGATACCCTGCTGTTGGTAAATGCAGTAAACGCACCGAGAGAAGAGGGACTGAGAGAGAGAGTTAATCTGGTCCGCATAAAAGAGCTGAGCTGAGAGCTGGTCTGACTGCTCTGCTTGTCACACCCTGATCTGTTTCACCTGTCTTTGTGATTGTCTCTACCCCCCTCCAGGTGTCTCCCATCTTCCCCATTGCCTGTCCTGACCCTGAGCCCGCCCACCTGACCACTCTGCCTGCCCCTGACCCTGCCTGCCGTCCTGTACCGTTGCACCGCCTCTGGATTACCGACCTCTACCTGACCTGACCCTGAGCCTGCCTGCCATCCTGTACCTTTGCCCCTGTTGCTATAATAAACATTGTTACTTCGACACGGTCTGCATCTGGGTCTCACCTTTATCCTGATACTGCTCTTTCCTTTTCTCTCTCTCTCTCTCTCTCTCTCTCTCTCTCTCTCTCTCTCAGACTCTCTTGTGTGGACTTTCCTGAGAACTGTAGAATATCCAACACGAAGACAGACAGCCAGGTGACCAATATTTGTGCATCCGTGTTGCCTGTTGTTCCCCATTGGTGTCACATGGTCCCTGCTCCTTTCTGGATCCAGCCAACACCAAGACAAGTGCCAGGTTAGCAGTTTCTTTGAGGGATGGTTAGAGAGGTGATGTTTTTACCAGCGCTCGCCTTGATACATTATAAATCAACTTGGGAATCCAGACACACAAACACAGGCTCATAATTATACACACACTGAGATTATCTGAGATAATAATTCACTGTACTGTTCTGCCTTCTCTCTCCCTCCCTCCATTCTCTCTTTCTCTCTTTCATCTTTGGGTACGGCCTTCACACAAAATAAACATCATTAGAGGCACAGCAAGATAAGCCGCACCTCTGTTCTCCTGATATTAGAAAATATTGATGGATGTTGTCCCCTGTATTTTATATTAGAGAAAGAGAGAGAGAGAGAGAGAGAGAGAGAGAGAGAAGAGAAGGTCCTTGCCTCTGATCATTCAAAGTGTTATGGCAGTCAGAACAACTACAGAAGACATGTTGGCTAAACTGTGGACTTTGAAATGATGTATGAATTAAATAACTCCCCACCCATCTCCACACCACTTTACACATTAGAGAATTAGAAATGTGATCCACTGTGGTATGGTATGTTTGATCATGTTGTGAAGTCTGACTCAAAAAGAGAAACTACTGCGTCCACCCTAAAGTTTTGGAATTGTGCACCAATTTGTTTACTTTCCTGTTAGTGAGCATTTCTCCTTTGACAAGTGTGGCATATCAAGAAGCTGATTAAACAGTATGATCATTACACAGGCATACCTTGTGTTGGGGACGATAAAAGGCAATTTTAAAATGTGCACAAGACAATGCGGCACAAGACAATGCCACAGATGTCTCAAGTTTTGAGGGAGCGTGTAATTGGCATGCTGCCTGCAGGAATGTCCACCAGAGCTGTTGCCAGAAAATGTCATGTTCATTTTTATCATAACCTGCCTCCAACGTTGCTTTAGAGAATTCGGCAGTACGTCCAATCAGCCTCGCAACCGCAGACCACATCAAATAAAAGTTAAAAAAAATAAAAATGTTCACACAACAAGTTTAATGCTTACTTACAAGCCCTTAACCAACAATGAAGTTTTTAAGTAAAGGGAGTTAAGAAAATATTTACTAAATAAACTAAAGTTTAAAAAAAGGAACGTAATAACATAACAATAATGAGGCTATATACAGGGGGTGGTACCAAGTCAATATGCGGGGGAACAGATTAGCTGAGGTAAATTGTACATGTAGGTAGGGGTAAAGTGACAATGCATAAATAATAAACAGAGAGTAGCAGCAGTGTAAAAACAAAGGGGGGGGGGGTCAATGCAAATAGTAAAGGTTGCCATTTAAGTAATTGTTCAGCAGTCTTATGGCTTGGGGACAGAAGCTGTTAAGGAGTCATGTGTTGGGATTTATTGATTACATAGCTAGCTATCTTGCTACATTTCTTAACAAAAGACTCGTCTTAGTGTGTCATAGCGCAGAATAACTGATTAATTTTTTAACGCTCAACACCTGTTGAATATGTCCGGTGTCAGTAAACGTTGGCAACAAAGCATAATTCAATTGATGCCAGCAGCACAGTTACAGTCACCAATGCTATGGATAACATGAAAACCGCCTAACCAGCTCTGCTAGGGAGAGTAAAATGGTCATAGTGGGGTGTTCTCTCATTATGTGTCTGGAAGTAGCTAGCCAATGTTAGCCAGTTAGCTTGGGTGTTTGACTGTCATTGAGGTCAGAGCTTTCGAAACACCCCTACTTATTGGCCAGAGCATCCAGTGTGTGCTCTGAACGTGAAACACTCTGAATTTTCAAAAGGACAATCTGACAGCACAGTTGCAGTCACCAACGCTCTACATAACATAACAGCCTAACCAGCTCTGCTAGGGCGAGTAATGTTCAGTGAACTGTTCTCTCTCCCCCTCTTAGATGTCTGGAAGTAGGTGGCAAGTTAGTACATAACTCTTGGGTCAATCCTTAAAGAAATGGGTGGGGCTAAGACTTAAGAGGCTGTGAACAATGCAGTGTAGTCAAAGAAGGGCTCCAATCATAGTACCAAAACATTGAAAGACGTTTTTTCTCACAAGTTAGTTTACAAGTTGATCAACTTTCAAAGCAGAATTACCTTCCCATTGTTTCCTCAAATGCATTGTATGATATACCATTTTGTAGCTCTGAGTCTCTACTTTTATCCAATGTAAACCCGAATCCAGGTGGTGAGTCACATATTCTCGTTTCAGTCTCCTCCATTTCCAGGGGGGGCCAAGAGACCTGAGGTGACAGAATGGAGTGTTCGGGTTGGGGTGCAGGGTTTGAGCATAGCCTGAATGTAGGGAGGGGCAGTTCCTTTTGCTGTTGTGTAGGTTAGCACCATGGTCTTTTAGTGGATGCGAGCTTTGATTGGAAGCCAGTGGAGTGTGCGGAGGAGCGGGGTGACATGAGAGAACTTAGGAAGTTCAGCGTTTTGAATAATTTGCAGGGGTTTGATGACACAAGTGGGGAACCAAGCCAACAGCGAGTTGCAGCAGTCCAGACTGTAGAGGACAAGTGCCTGGATTAGGACCTGTGCTGCTTCCTGTGTGAGGTAGGGTCATACTCTATGGATGTTGTAGAGCACGAACCTGCTAGAACATTTATCTAAAATTAACCCTAAAAATAGCACTGTTTGGATATTTAGAAAGCCATAGTCAATCTATCAACAATACAATCATACTTTTAGTAAAAGTATTTGTCTTTCACTTAAAATCTGTTGATACCATGCGATTAGAAAGGTTCAGAATTTATGTGAAACATCACAGCAAGTTGAAAAATATATGGCACATGGAAATCATAAGAGGGCATTTTACAGAACTAGGTGAGATGGACTGAGAGTAGCTGAGGGGTGGGTTTAAAAACTCATATTCTGTAATAGTTATGACTGAAAACACAATGTATAATGTATAATTGCTATCTATCCAGGTGTATGTCAAATTAATTTATTGTTGATATGTAACTACTGTGCAAAAAATAGCCATGTATGTAAAATATGTGTGGAATGTGCATGAAAAATCAAAAGATGGGGGGGAATGGCCAAACAAATAAGAAAAAATTAAATGATAATCGATCCACAGGTGTGGCATGTCAAGAAGCTGATAAACAGCATGACCATTACACAGGGGACAATAAAAGGACACTCTAAAATGTGCAGTATTGTCGCACAACACAAAGCCACAGATGTCTCAAGTTTTGAGGGAGTGTGCAATTGGCATGATGACTGCAGGAATGTCCATCAGAGCTGTTGCCAAATAATTTAATGTTCAGTCAATCACATTTATATACAAAGCCCTTTTTACATCAACCAATGTCATAAAGTGCTGTACAGAAACCCATCCTAAAAACCCAAACAGCAAGCAATGCATATGTAGAAGCACAGTGGCTAGGAAAAACTCCCTAGAAAACCGAGAGTCTAGGAAGAAGAACCAGGCTCTAAGGGGTGGCTAGTCCTCTTCTGGCTGTGCCGGGTGGAGATAATAACAGAATATGGCCAAGATGTTCAAATGATGACCAGCAGGGTCAGATAATAATAATCACAGTGGTTGTAGAGGGTGCAAAGGGTCAGCACCTCAGGAGTAAATGTCGGTTGGCTTTTCATGGCCGCTCAATCAGAGTTAGACAACAGGTGCGGTAGAGAGAGAGTCCAAAACAGCAGGTCCGGGACAAGGTAGCACGTCCAGTGAACAGGTCAGGAATCCATAGTTGCAGGCAGAACAGTTGGAACTGGAACAGCAGCATGACCAGGTGGACTGGGGACAGCAATGCCAGGTAGTCCTGAGGCATGGTCCTAGGGCTCAGGTCCTCCGGGAGAAGAGAAAGAGAAGAGAGAGAGAAAAAGAGAGAGATCAGAGAGAGAGAATTAGAGGGAGCATACTTAAATCCACACAGGACACCAGACAAGACATGAGAAATACTCCAGATTTAACAGACTGACCCTAGCCCCCCGACACATAAACTACTGCAGCATAAATACTGGAGGCTGAGACAGGAGGGGTCTGAGACACTGTGGGCCTGTCCGACAACACCCCTGGACAGGGCCAGACAGGCAGGATATAACCCCACCCCCATTGCCAAGGCGCAGCCCCCACATCAATAGAGGGATATCTTCAACCACCAACCTACCACCCTGAGACAAGGCAGAGTATAGCCCACGAAGACCTCCCCCATGGCATGAACCCGAGGAGGGCGCCAACCCGGACAGGAAGATCACGTCAGTGACTCAACCAACTCAAAGTGATGCACCCCTCCTAGGGACGGCATGGAAGAGCAACAGATAGCTAGTGACTCAGCCCCCGTAGTAGGGTTAGAGGCAGAGAATCCCAGTGGAGAGAGGGGAATCGGCCAGGCAGAGAGAGCAAGGGCGGTTCTCTACCATGACATCGTTTTAGTGAATTTGGCAGTAAGTCCAACCAGCCTCACAACCGCAGACCACGTGTAACTACGCTAGCCCAGGACCTCCATATCCAGCTTCTTCACCTGCGGGATAGTCTGACCAGCCACCCAGACAGCAGATGAAACTGTGGGTTTGCATAACCAAATAATTTGTGCACAAACTGTCAGTATCTGTCTCAGGGAAGCTGCTGTTGTCACCAGGGTCTTGAACTAACTGCAGTTCGGCATCGTAACTGACTTCAGTGGGCAAACAAAGTTCTCACCTTCGTTGGCTACTGGCACGCTGAAGAAGTGTGATCTTCACAGATGAATTCCGTTTTCAACTTTTCGGGCAGATGGCAGACAGCGTGGATGCCATTGTGTGGGTGAGCAGTGGTGGCGTTGGGGCAATGGTATGGGCAGGCAAAAGCTACGGACAACGGTTGCAATTGCATTTTATCTAAAGCAATTGGAATGCCGTGATGAGATCCTGATGCCCATTGTCGTGCCATTCATCCGCCGCCATCACCTCATGTTTAAGTATGATAATGCACGACCCCATGTCACAAGGATCTGTACAAAATTCCTGGAAGCTGAACATATCCCAGTTCTTCTATGGCCTGCATGCTCACTAGACATGTCACATATTGAGCATGTTTGGGATGCTCTGGATTGATGTCTAAGATATCTTGATTTAGTTCATGTCAATATCCAGTAACTTTGCACAGCCATTGAAGAAGAGTGGGGAAGTATTCCAGAGGCCACAATCATGTGTTCCAGAGGCCACAATGTGTCACACTGCATGAGGCAAATGGTGGTCACACCAGATACTGACTGGTTTCTGACCATTTTTTTAAAGGTGTCATCAACAGATGCATATCTGTTTTCCCAGTCATGTGAAATCCATAGAGTGGGGCTAGTGATTTTATTTAAATTGCGTGATTTCCTTATTAAATGAACTGTAACTGAGTAAAATCTTTGAAATTGTTGAATGTTGCATTTATATTTTTCTTCCGTGTAATTATAAATGTAAAGCTGAAATATCTTGAGTCAATATGAATTCAAACCATTTGTTATGGCAAGCCTAAATAGGTTCGGGCATAAACATTTGCTTAACAAGTCGTATGGACTCACCTTGTGTGCAATAATATTGTTTAACATGATTTTTGAATGACTACCTCATCTCTGTACCCCACCCATACAATTAACAAAGACCAGGGAGGTTTTCCAATGCCTCGCAAAGATGGGTAAAAAAACACGGACAATGAATATCCCGTTGAGCGAGGGGAGGTTTTCAATTATGCTTTCAATACACCCAGTCACTACAAAGATACAGGCGTCATTCCTAACTCCGGAGAGGAAGGAAACCGTTCAGGGATTTCACCATGATTCCAAAGGTGATTTTAAAACTGTTACAAAACGTCTCATATAGGAGAAAATGGAGGATGTATCAACAGCATTGTAGTTACTCCACAATACTCACCTAAATTACAAAGTGAAAAGAAAGAAGCCTGTTTGCAATAAGACACTAATGTAAAACTGCAAAAAAAGTGGAAAAGAAATGTACTTTATGTCCTGAATACAAAGCGTTATTTTTGGGGCAAATCACTGAGTACCACTCTTTATATTTTCAAGAATGGTGGTGGCTGTATGCCTGTCATCGGCAAGGACTAGGGAGTTTCTTAGGATAAAAACAAATGGATTAGCGCTAGGCACAGGCAAAATCCTAGAGGAAAAGCTGGTTCAGTCTGCTTTCCAACAGACACTGTGTGACAAATTCACCTTTTCAACAAGACAATAACCTAAAACACAAGCCAAATATAAACTTGAGTTGCTTACCAAAATTACGAGTAACCTAATTACAGTTTAGACTTAAATTCGGGTTGAAAAGCTATGGCAAGACTTGCAAATTGTTGCCTAGCAATGATCAACAACCAACTAGACAGAGCAACCAACTTGAGAACATAAAAATGGGCAAATATTCCAATCCAGGTTTGCAAAGCTCTTAGAGACTTACCCAGAAAGACACTGCTGTAAGTTAATTCAAGTTTCCAGCCTCAGAAATTGCAGCCCAAATAAATGCTTCACAGAGTTCAAGTAACAGACACACCTCAACATCAACTGTTCAAAGGAGAATGCGTGAATCAGGCCTTCATGGTTGAATTGCTGCAACAACAAAAATGTTTTTACTAAAGGACATCAATAAGAAGAAGAGACTTGCTTGGGCCAAGAAACACAAGCAATCGACATTAGACCGGTGGAAATCTGATACTGACCGCCGTGTCTTTGTGAGACGCAGAGTAGGTGAACAGATGATATCCGCATCTGTGGTTCCCACCGTGAAGCATGGAGGAGGAGGTGATGGTGTCTGGGTTCTTTGCTGGTGACACTGTCTGTGATTTATTTAGAATTCAAGACACACTTAACCAGTATGGCTACCACAGCATTCTGCAGCGATACGCCATCCCATCTAGTTTGAGCTAAGGGGGACTATAATTTGTTTGTTTTTCAAAAGGACAATGATCCAACACACCTCAAGGCAGTGTAAGGGCTATTTGACCAAGAAGGAGAGTGATGGAGTGCTGCATCAGATGACCTGGCCTCCACAATCACCCAACCTCAACCCAATTGAGAATGTTCGGGATGAGTTGGACTGCAGAGTGAAGGAAAAGCAGCCAACAAGTGCTCAGCATATGTGGGAACTCCTTCAAGACTGTTTGAATAGTATTTCAGGTGAAGCTGGTGAATGCCAAGAGTGTGCAAAGCTGTCATCAAGGCAAAGGGTGGCTACTTTGAAGAATATAAAAGGATTAGTTTAACACTTTTTTGGTTACTACATGATTTCATATGTGTTATTTCATAGTTTTGAGGTCTTCACTATTATTCTACAATGTAGAAAAAAATTAAAATGAAGAAAAACTCTTGAATGAGTAGTTGTGTCCAAACTTTTGACTGGTACTGTATATCCATACACCAGTGTTTACACAAGTGTGTTTGTGTGCGTGTGTGTGTGCATAGCAGGTTGCAGGTGTAGGCCGATGTGTATGCACTATACATTTACATGAATATTTGCAAACACAGTATGGATTTTCCCAATAGCCACCACCTGTTTTGTTGCTCGGTTTCGCCATCCGGATTCTTCCATTTATGATTTTCTAGGGAACCCAGACCATCGTTACAGAATTGTGCTAATTTCAGTGGGAGGTACCCTCACACCGTTGTTATTTACTGCTGGTTAGAGTGCTGATGTTCATTGAATTGCTTCTAAAACATGTCACAACCTTCACTCCCATGTCTATTTCCGCCTCCTCACATCTGAAACTGTACAATTATGGTCTCCAAGGTAATGCCATTAGGAGGAGGTTTCAGGTTAGACATTTTTACAGATAGGATGATTATCGTTGATAGACGCTGCCCATCCCTATCTAATTCATAATTTGTTGCACATGGCACAAGCAAATCACACTGCATCTGTGGTAGGTGATGTGATTTTCCGCTTAAGAAAAGTAAATTGCTGCAGCAGGTCTAATAAATAGTCTAAGCAGTGTTTCCCAGCCCTGGTCCCCGAGTACCCCCAACAGTACACAGTTTCATTGTAGCCTTTGACAAACACACCTCATTTAACTAGTTGAGGTTTTGATGATTAGTTGACAAGATGAATCAAGGGTGCTGGTCCAGAGTACCAATAAAAATATGTACTGTTAGGGGTACATGAACACCAGGGTGGGATACATTGGTCTAAGGCAGTGAATATATAGGCAACCTACAAGCTTCTCCTCCTATAGGACTTCCTAGGGTACTTTTCAAGGCTAATTAAGAGAGTTATTCTACCTGCTAATCGTTATTTGTTGTTTCAACGTCCTCAGTAAAGAAACAAAGCAGCCAGACAGCCAGGCCACCTCTTACAGGGCAATAAATCTACATTTGTGAAGTGTGAAATTCAATAAGCCGGAATCTTAATCACCACTCCTGTTCAGTTCCCATTCAACCGTGACCACAAAACAAAACAAAAACACCCACAGAGAAAATGGCAGCGGTAGGGCGTAGAGAAGGAATGTGGTTCACCTTGTGGTTCCCATAAAACCCATAAATCAACTCACTGACAAGAAGAGAGAGAACAAGATTATTTTATAATCATTACTATACATTTTCTGAGCTATTCAGATCATTAACAAGCTGTAATATTGTTTATGGAAAATGTTTGTATATGTGTGTAACGAAACTCTTCTTCGTCATCTGAGGAGGAGTATGAAATATCGGTGAATGTTAATTTATTAACCGAACACACAAAACCAAACTAACGAAGTGAATGAAAGAAACAAAACAGGTCTGTAAGGTGACATACACTAGACAGAAAACAACCACCCACAAAAAAGAGTGGGAAAACAGGCTACCTAAGTATGGCTCTCAATCAGAGACCACGATTGACAGCTGCCTCTGATTGGGAACCATACCAGGCCAAACACATAGAAACACCAAACATAGAACAAAAACATTGAATGCCCAACCCAACTCACGCCCTGACCAAACTAAAATAGAAACATACAAAAGGAACTAAGGTCAGGACGTGACAATGTGGGGAGCAGCGTGATTGCTCCATAGAATGTTGGCAAACACGACTTTTCAAAAGTTTGCTGTAATAAGCAAACATATGTAACTAATGTAAAGTGGCTGTTCCACTGGATGTCAGAAGGTGAATTCAATAAGTCATAAGAGCAAATACTTAAATGTAATGATGTAATGTAACCAAGTCTTACGCCATCTGAAGAGATGTCTGTTTCTGTAAAAAAAGGTGAGAGCTGATCTTTAAATCCTTTGATGAATATGCTGGCTGAGTATGTAACAGCAACAGCTGTGGTGTGTTAAAATCTGTCATGAGAATAATGGTATCCACTTGAGATAACAAAATACCTACATTCAGCATCAATACTTCCATTCAGCGTCCATTCAGGTAAAACCATGTTTGGCCCAGCACTCACTTGTGTCCTAACACTTTGGCTGTGGTGGCGTGATACAGAGAACAATGGGAGAATTAGTGTGCGTGCGTGTACATCTGTGTGTATGTACGTCCATGTGTGCGTGCGAGCGTGTTTGTGTGTCTAACTCTCTCCCAACTGATCCAGAAAACAAAGACACATTTTTGCTCTGTAACCATTTGACATTGAGGAAGCTGCTAAGACCATCAACACAAAACCACACAGGTGGAGTTATTAGCTGTTTCCCCAGTAGGCCTATCTTATTTGATAAGCTAATATTTTATACAGTATTACTAAACTGAGAAACAGTGAACATTTTAATATGAAATTTACAAATACATATTTCAATACATTTGAATTCAGATATTCATATATTTTATTGAAAAATCATTCTCAATGCAATTGCTGATGGAATTGTTGTTTGATAGATATATTATCCTACAGTAACACTGTGGGGGCCCTCTCATGCTTTTCAAAACCCATTTTAATCATCTTCACAATCCAAAAAAAGAAGTGTATAAATCAACAGTAATTATCTCTCTGCTGGGTCTTAATGACAGGCTAAGCTTCACCCTCATCCTCTAAAGAAACAGCTTGATGAAACTATGAGCCGCCATCAAAATAATTTGATACAAAACACCCCTCCTGAGTCCCAAATTAAACCCTATTCCCGTGCACTACTTTTATCCAGGGTTGACCGGGGACCATAGGGTTCTGGTCAAAAGTAGTGCACAATATAGGGAATAGGGCGCCATTTGGGACATAATTTCCTGGTCCACACCCCACCCTGTCTGCCATACAGGTGCATTCATCCAGCCAGAACAGCCCTTCTACTTGACTGACCTTGAAGGAAACGTAATGTGCCAAACATAGAGGCTTTGTCTATGTGAAATGTCACCAATTAATGGATGGAGCCAAGCGTGGGGTTATTTTTACAAGCTGATCGTGGACAAACAGCCAGGCACAGTCAGGCTAAGGAAGGGGACCTGAGTAGTGGAGCAGCAGGGGCCTGGGTGTGAGAGGCAGAGAGAGGAGCCAGAAGGTCAGGAATAATTAGAAGCCTTTGTGGGCTCTCTCCAGAGGCTCAGGAGGCTGCTACAGATGGGCCCTCAACTCAGCTTCACACCACCTTATACAGGGATACACACACAAACAAACACACACACACACACACACACACACACACACACACACACACACACACACACACACACACACACACACACACACACACACACACACACACACACACACACACACACACACACACACGCACACACTCCAGACACCTGGGAGTCGTGCTGGGGTGCTGGATACAAAGAGCGCTAACAAGGGGGAGTGTACACAGGAGGAGAGCAAAGTAGAAGAAAGAGATGAGGAGAGAAAGGAGGGCAGCATGGTTTTGGTAGGAAATTAGTGAAGCCCCATTTGTCACTTTCCCTAATTGTTGCCTCATCTGGTATTGACTAATTGATGAATGGCTGAATGAATGTGTGTAGTGTAAGCGTTTTGTAATAGCTGGATGTATTTTGCCACTGGTCATTGTTTACAAAAGTCTTATTAGAGCTTGGCAGTTGTTTACTACATACTCCATATTATCTTTATAATGCCAGATGAAACTCCTGGCTGAATAACATGAGTTTTAGCAACACACTCCAGAGTTACAGAGTAGACCCACATTTGATTTTCCCATTTAAAATGTCAATGATGTCAACGAGCCCTATAACCATCTGTAATCTTTCTCCTTTTTTGAGCTGAGCTAGGGGAGAAAATCAATTTAGTCTAACCATGACTCGTTGTGCTGCAGGTATGACTACATAAAACGGCCCAGACACTGGCAATTAGTGACCTGACATTTCTATCGTAGCAGCAACATGCAAATTCACTCACACAGTCCACCGGTGAATTAAATGGAGCTCATATCAACTATGGCACCTGGATAGTCTATTGACTGTTTATGAACCTGAGACAAACTCCATATAGCTCCTATACATGTCTACATGAATAAACATTGGTTTATTCACATAAGGCTGTGTAATTCAGATTCATCCTGATACACGTCACTCAGTGCTATTGAGCCAGTGATTCCCATCATCATTCCCATTGTACCACACAGTCTGTATTGTGACATGCAGAAGTAAAGTGTTTCTATGGTGTCTTCATTCGGGCTGGTAATGATGATCGCATCGGCTTAGCGGCGCTGACAATCTCATCATCAGGTGTCTACACGTACCATGCTCTCCAGGGAATTCATTTGAGAGAATACACTCACCACGTACGCATACACACATGCATGCGTGCACATGAAAAACACACACACACACGTTTCCCCAATCTCAGGCAGCAACAGCAAACAAATATGTTATGGTCAACGTGGTGAGCTGCCATTGACAGTGTGAGATGGGAAATTGAAAATAGCCCCTGATATTTAACATCTTGCCAGAACACAAATCACAGAACCATTTTTAAGTTTCTCACAGAAAGATAGCCTACAGTGACGTACGCTGCTACAGTGATGTGCGCTGCTCTGCTCCACCAGTATGCAAATGACAGGAGTGTGTAACATTTTAATGAACGTTGGGAGCATTCTGGATAAGTGCTTTTCTTGTCTAAGCTGCATAGGTCACCTGCAATATATCTTTACATGATTGATTGTGTGTAATTGCTAAACTTTATTTAATCTAAGCTTAGTGTTCTGCATGCTAATTCAGCATCATGCCTAACATGTAAATATCAGCTAAATGTCATGTTCATTAGGGCATGCAAAAATTTGGGTTTGTTACCCCCTCCACTCCCCTCCTTTTTCACTTTGGCTTCAAATCAGTGCAACCCTCTTGGCCTGGTTTTAAATGAGAGAGGTCTCTCATGAGGGTGAGGGGTGGGTTGGGGTGTCTGTCCCCAAGAAGAGGTCATGTCCTCAGTGAATATAGCTGGGAGCAAGTATGTGTGTGTGTGGGTTGTGGGTCTTTGTGTGTAAGTGTATATGTATGTGTGTGTTTCCACCATCAGCCAGAGCTCAATACAGTTAATGAACAGTGACTTTATTGTTGACTACAGTGCGAAATGTCAGCATGGTTGGCGTCACTGTGTCTAGTATCATCATTTTGACAGCCCTGTGTGGAGTTCCCCATCACTGAGCACATGATGGTGTGTATGTGTGTGTGTGTGTGTGTGTGTGTGTGTGTGTGTGTGTGTGTGTGTGCATGCATGCGTTTGTGCATGTGTGCGTGCGAGAGAGTGAGTGTGTGTGTGTCTGTCTCTTCAACTCTAAGCACAGCTTGTCCTCCTTTGATCTGGGATTTATTTATACTACATGTCCACTGCATGTGGACATCTCAATCCAAAATCATATGGAGATGGTCCCCCTTATGCTGCTATAACAGCCTCCACTAGATGTCGGAACATTGCTGCGGGGACTTTCTTCCATTCACCCACAAGAGCATTGGTGAGGCCGGGCACTGAGGTTGGGTGATTAGGCCTGGCTCGGAGTCGGCGTTCCAATTCAGCCCAAAGGTGTTCATTGGGGTTGAGGGCAGGGCTCTGTGGAGGCCAGTCAAGTTCTTCTGCACCGATCTCGACAAACTGTTTCTGTAGGGACCTTGGTGCCCTGTTGATATTGTCTGTATTCCCTCCCTTGGCTCAGCATCCAGCCCCGTCACCCTCACCTTTCACCCTCAGGTGCCCAGGTAGGTGTGAGGGTGTCTGGGGTGGAGGAGCGGGGTGATGCCCTGTTCAGGATGGAGAAAGCCCTGGTAATTAGCTAAACAGCATCTTAATGGCTTGCCACACCATCTGGTTACAGGGTGGTGGGGTGTGGAGGGGGTGAGAGGGATGTGGAGAGGCAGAGAGGGGGGGTGTCACACCTTTTAATGGGCCAAAATATTTGCGCAGAGCAATTATTTGGGAGAACAGCATGAGACCTGCACTACACCGGGCCAAAATATGTCAGAATGTGTAGAGGAAAAAGCCCTCCTCCAATAAGCAAGTCCCCATGACCAGACCTACCCCAGCCACCTCCTAGCCATACAGCTAATCTGTTAGTCATAGACACACACACACACACTCATGCACGCACTCCGCACACACAGAAGTATGTTCCCGCCCACACACACACGAACAGGGGGAATAGCAACAAAATCTCAAGGTTTTACCAATTTGGCTTCAGATTCTGATGTTTCTCCAAACGTCAAATGACAAAGGTACTCCAAACATTACATTTTGAAGTGTTTTTACACCCTGGGTTGCTCCTCTGCATCATTCCATTTCACAAAACATCAAACTTTAAGGTTGCTCCCAACTTCAAATTTCAAGGTTAAAGGGATACTTTGTGATTTTAGCAAGGAGGCCCCTTATCTACTTCCCCAAAGTCAGATGAACTCGTGGATACCATTTTTATATCTTTGCAGTATCTTTGCAGTATGAAGGAAGTTAGAGTTAGTTTCGTGAGCCAATGCTAACTAGTATTAGCGCCATGACTGGAAGTCTATGGTATCTAATAGCATGCTAATGCTTGTTAGCAACTGTGCTAACGCTAATTAGCAACTTCCTTCAAACTGCTTGCAGAGACATGAAAATGGTATCCACGAGTTTATATTAGATAAAGAAATGCCTTTATTGCCAAAATCCCAAAGTATCTATTTAAGCATTAAGTTTTGGCAAAGGGCTAAAAAAAATGTATACACAAAATTGAGTAATAGGATTTTACTCATTTATTATGAATAGTTGAGTTAAAGTCCAGGTAGCAGATAATGGATATTAACAGATATTTATGTAGTTGGTGCTGTATATAAACTAATATACAGGTGTTTTATTTTTTATTTAACATTTATTTATCTAGACAAGTCAGTTATTGTAAATAAGAATTTGTTCTTAATGGCATACCAAGAGGCAAAATGCCTCCTGCAGGGGCTTGGATTAAACATAAAATTAAAGCACAAAACACACATCACAACAAGAGAGACACCACAACACTACATAAGTAGAGACCTAAGACAACACAACATGGCAGCAGCAAAACATGATATCAGCACAAACATGATACATTCTTTGTTAGTTTTCAATTGTACAATTTATGCTCCCCACATACAAAATCCACAAAGACTGCCGAACGCAAGATTGTCATTTCTATGACCCGGTGGAGAAATATATTTTTACTCTAGCCTACTTTACATGGTAAGCTGTAAGTGGCAATACATTTTTTAGTGTGGAGAACGTCTGTGAGGATTTTCTACAATATTAAGAACATTACACATTTGCACATGTAAACTGTTGGTCCCATGTTTCGTGAGCTGTAATAAAACATCGGCAAAATGTTCCATGCACACAAAAAGCTTATTTATCTAAAGAAATGTGCACGAATTTGTTTACATCCCTGTCAGTGAGCATTTCTCCCTTGCCAAGATAATCTATCCACCTGACAGGTGTGGCATATCAATATGCTGATTAAACAACATGATCATTACACAGGTGCACCTTGTGCTGGAGACAATAAAAATACACTCTAAAATATGCAGTCTTGTCACACACACAATGCCACAGTTCTGAGGGAGCGTGCAATTGGCATGAATGTCCACCAGAGATTTTGCCATAGTATTGAATGTTTATTTCTCTACCATGAGCCACCTCCGTCATTTTAGAGAATTTGGCAGTACATCCAACCGGCCTCACAACAGCAGACCATGTGAAACCACGCCAGACCCGGATCTCCACATCCGGCTTCTTCACCTGCGGGATTGTCTGAGACCAGCCACCTGAACAGCAGATGAAAGTGTGGGTTTGCACAACCAAAGGATTTCTGCACAAACTTTCTGAAAACGTCTCAGGTAAGCTCGTCTGCATTCTCGTCATCCTCACCAGTGTATTGACCTGAATGCAGTTTGGTGTCGTAACTGACTTAAGTGGGCAAATGCTCACGTTCGATGGCCCCTGGCACGCTGGAGAAGTGTGCTCTTCATGGATGAATCCCTTGTTTCAACTGTTTCAGGCAGAAGGCAGACAGTGTGTAGCGTCGTGTAGGTGAGCGGTTTGCTGATGTCAGTGTTGTGAACAGAGTGGCCCCATGGTGCGGTGGGGTTTTGGTATGGGCAGGCATAAGCTACGGACAACAAACACAATTGCATTTTATCGATGGCAATTTGAATGCACATACAATGACAAGATCCTGAGGCCCATTGTCGTTCCATTCATCCGCCGCCATTACCTCTTATTTCAGCATGATAATGCACAGCCCAATGTCACAAGGGTCTTTACACAATTCCTGGAAGCTGAAAATATCCCAGCTCTTCCATGGCTTGCATACTCAGACACCTATTGAGCATGTTTGGGATACTCTTGATAAATGTGTACGACAGCAGGTTCCAGTTCCCGGCATTATCCATCAACTTCGCACAGCCATTGAAGAGGAGTGGGACAACATTCCACAGGCCACAATCAACAGCCTGATCAACTATATGTGAAGGAGATGTTTCATGCTGCACAAGGAAAATGGTGGTCAGACTAGATGCTGACTGGTTTTCTGATCTGATTTGTAAGGTATCAGTGAGCATCTGATGCATATCTGTATTCCCAGTCATGTGAAATCCATATATTAGGGCCTAATGAACTCATTTCAATTGACAGATTTCCTTATATGAACTTTAACTCAGTAAAATCTTTGAAATTGTTACATGTTGCACTTATATTTTGTTCAGTGTAGAATAAAACACGTGATCAATTACATGTGGAAATAATATTGAGTGAACATTAGCAAGCCAGCAGCAGATGCAACAGAAAGTCAATTGTTTTCTCCCAGTTTTAGCTTACCACCTATCTGGCCTGTATTTTTGGCATATCTTGAGGTCAGGCCACAGCATCTCAATTGGGTTGAGGTCAGGAATCTGACTGGGCCACTCCAGAAGGCATATTTTCTTCTGTTGAAGCCATTCTGTTGTTGATTTACTTCTGTGTTTTGGGTCGTTGTCCTGTTGCATCACCCAACTTCTGTTGAGCTTCAATTGGCGGACAGATAGCCTAACATTCTCCTGCAAAATGTCTTGATGAACTTGGGAATTCATTTTTCCGTCGATGATAGCAAGCTGTGCAGGCCCTGAAGCAGCCGAGCTGCCCCAAACCATTATGCTCCCTCCACCATACTTTACAGTTGGGATGAGGTTTTGATGTTGGTGTGCTGTGCTGTGCCTTTTTTCCTCCACACATAGTGTTGTGTGTGCCATCCAAACAACTCAACTGTAGTTTCATCTTGTGGTGGTTAATTTCATTACTATCAAATGAGGAGAGACAAACTTATCACACAAGTCAGAGTTATACTTCAACCAAATCTTTAATCACTTATTAATAATGGAGCAGGTCAATACAACGCACACATATAAAGTGAATCGATTGAGTGCTCTACGATAATGATGGCTGGTCATGGCTGGTCGACGAGGCACGGTCAAATGATTCGTTGAGAGCCCCGAGACAAAAGTACCAAGGTCTTTTATAGCCAAGATACACCCCTTTTAACCTACATGACAAACAACAGATATATAGAATGGGTCACAAGGTTAAGATTGGTATGAAAGACACCTATAATACATAGCAGGCAGTATCTGCTGTGTCAACAGTTTTCATTGTATAGAGAACAGTGTCTGGCCCTCCGACTACAAACTGGAACCATCTCTCCCTGTTACGGTATAGAACAGAAATATTAAATCATGCTCTGGAATGCTCTTTAGGTTTTGTCACCCAAAAGACATCGTAAATCTCCTCTGTCAGTGCTATCTCCCAGAGGCCCATCCTCAGTAGAACACACACACACAATAGTTAATTAAGAATAGTCTATTCTGTTGCATAAAACAACCATTTGATGCAATAAAAGTATTATAAGTCTTGCAATTTTGCAATTTTGCTTTCACAATCTGTCCACAGAATATTTTGCCAGTAGCGCTGTGGAACATCCAGGTGCACTTTTTAAAATTTCAGACGTGTAGATTTTTTGGGGGGGTCAGCAATGGCTTCTTCCATGGTGTCCTCCCATGAACAACATTCTTGTTTAGTGTTTGTAGACTCGTTAACAGAGATGTTAGCATGTACCAGAGATATCTTTATATCTTTAGCTGACACACTAGGATTCTTCTAAACCTCATTGAGCATTCTGTGTTGTGCTCTTGCAGTCATCTTTGCAGGACAGCCACTCATAGGGAGAGTTTTCCATTGATAGACAATTTGACTTATCTTTGACTGATGAACACCAAGGCTTCTAGAGATACTATTGGAACCTATTCCAGCTTTATGCAAGGCAACAATTCTTAACCTTAGGTCGCTTTTGTTCGAGGCACGGTTCACATCAGGCAATGGCTCTTGTGAATAACAAACTCAAATTTTGTGAGTTTTTTATAGGGCAAAGCAGCTCTAACCAACATCTCCAATGTCATCTCATTGATTGGACTCCAGGTTAGCTGACTCCTGACTCCAATTCGTTTTTGGAGAAGTCATTAGCCTAGGGGTTCAGATCCTTTTTCCAACCTACACTGAATGTTTAAATTAAGTTTTCATTATAGACAAAAAAATAAAAATAATTTGTGTTTTAGTTTAAGCACACTATGTCCATTGTTGTGACTTACATGAAGATCAGATCAAATTTCATGACACATTTATGCAGAAATCCAGATACTTTTTCTTGCCACTGTATATTACCTTCAATAGTGTTATCCTGTGATCAAGATGTCAATGTTTTGTTATTGGTGCTGTAAAAATGTTAGCTAACGGTTTAGCAATTAGCATGTTTGACATTTTGGTGGAAATACTATTATCAGCTTTTTGATAATCACTTTAGCAAAAAAAAAAATACTTCCCGTATTATCGGTTTATGGTCACAAGTTATTGGCCACCTTCCTATTTTGTTCAATTACAAGATATATCCATTTCATTTGTTCAAAAAAGAGACACAAACCTTGTCTCCGAAGTGTTTACTAGATAGTTGACTAGCCTGCCAGTTGAATTTTTTTTGACTTGCCAGTCAAATTTTCATAGCCTAGTGCGCTCTTCTGTGGACTCTTAAAAATTGATCTTCACTGACATGTTTTTCAATGTTGTAACCAAATAATGTCTCATCATTTTTTTACAGATTAATCTTGTTTTGAGAAAGCAGATACGTTTATATTAATACTAAAATATAAATGAGTATGAATAATTTACATCAAATAACATTTTAATTTCAGTGATGTGCTTTGACAGAAAAAATGAAACCACTGTGTTGGGAGTTTGTGTTGCAGAGTTGCACAAAGAAAGTAAAGGAAGAAACACACAAGAAGGGTTGAATAAATATGTTTATTATAATTTAGACATTTTTTACAAATAATTGCATATGAAAAAGCAAATAAACAATTAGATTTCAACCTCTATATTATCACAGAAATCACAATAAAAAAATCAAGCTCCATTGATTAACATGGTTTGCAATACAGCAACAATAGTAATTGATACAACAGAGAGAGAGAAACAGATTGTGAAGTACCTGAGGGTGGTGCAATGGGTGGCGTGACAGGTGGCCGGTAGAGCTTTTTTCTTCCTTTTCTGTGCTGCAGTTGAGAGAAAAGGTAGTGTTAGGGCATGTTTTCAACATTTTTACACCAATACCTCTGGAGGAAGCTGCAGAAGTTTTAAGGAGGTGGACAGACATGCCTTGTGGGCTGGTGTCTTGGACTGTAGATATGTAAAGAGAGATTTTTTTTAAACAACACATAACAAACAGTATGTATTTTTTAAATAATTGAACATGTATTTACCTGTAGAGGTGTCTGTATTCGAATTGCTGTGGTCAGGAATACCAGATGAGGCTGCTGTGGTTCAGTGACCAGGGGAGATGGAGGAGGCAGTTGGTCCAGAGGAGGCCGTTTCGGGGTTGACAGACAGGGGGGGCTGGTTTGCATTGTGGTGGTGGACAAAACCCGACGCCGGTGGCTTAGAGAAGCTGGTGTTGGTGGGATTGAGCAACCGACAATCGTGTGGCTGGGAGAGAGCATTCACATGGCCTGCTCCTACAGGTGTTGCACACTGGGAGGCATGGGCGGTGGTGATGCAGCTGTCAGGTATGGTTCCAGTGAGGGGGGGGTCCAGCATAGGCGATGGCGTCGATGGTCTCATCCATGGCAGCCCTCTCCTGTGCCCTCTGTTCTGAGGGCTGCCCAACAGTATTCCTCTCTGCCCTCTCACCACTGTCCTGCCACTGGGGCATGTATTCCTCCCTGGTGGGGTATGTGGTGACCACAGGGAGTCTTCTGTATCGGTCTGGCTGATACTTCAGCAAGGTAAGGACCCTTCCACCACATACAGCATGTCTTAGTAGCGCTGGTACAGGTAGAAGAATACTCGAGGAAATTCTGATTTGTTTACGATATAGGAGTGGTCAAAATGGCTGAGGTCTTCAACGACCTTGGAGAACTCAGCCTTACAGCGCCACAATATGCCACATGCAGCGGCTGCTGGACATGGGTGCAGTGTGGTGGAAGACAAAGTAGTATAACCCCTTCCCTTTGAGCCGCAGCGAGCACCTCCGGGTCCATGCGGCTCTTATGCCCATCGAAGGGGAGAAGGAGACAAGGGGACATCCTCCTCAGCTGCGTGGATGCAGGCCAGCACTAATGTGCTCCTTGGTTCCCGGAGCCTGCTGGTACAGGTGTTTAGCACCCCGGAGAGCCAGGACTATGCCTGCTCTGGTCGCTATAAAACTCAGACTCATCGCAGTTACAGATTTGCCTGGGTTTCTCCCTCAACCCACTCTCCTCCAAGAAGGTGTCCATCATCGGACGGGTGGCACACTCAGCTCTCCCCCTGTCCAGGGTGTCTGGCCTCCTCATGCTCAGTTTCTTGTGCTTCCTCCTGAACATTTCCTACCACCTCTTCCCCAGTGGTGGGATTGTTTCTCCTCGGTGCCAAAACCTAGAATGGAAAATAAATTGTCTATCCAGGATGAAAATGTTTGTTTTGGCATCACCATACACATCACACATTGAGAACAGTCAGTCCAGCATTCTACATACAGTTGAAGTCAGAAGTTTACATACACTTAAGTTGGAGTTATTAAATCTCGTTTTTAAACCACTCCACATATTTGTTATTAACAAACTATAGTTTTGGCAAGTCGGTTGGGATATCTACTTTGTGCATGACACAAGTAATTTTTCCAACTATTGTTTACAGACAGATTAATTCACTGTATCACAATTCCAGTGGGTCAGAAGTTTACATATACCAAGTTTACTGTGCCTTTAAAAAGCTAGGAAAAATCCTGAAAATTGTGTCATAGGCTAATTGACATCATTTGAGTCAGTTGGAGGTGTACCTGTGGATGTAACTGTTTGGCCATAATGACCATTGTTATTTTTGGAGGAAAAAAAGGGGGAGGCTTGCAAGCCAAAGAACACCATCCCAACCGTGAAGCGCTGGGGTGGCAGCATCATGTTGTGGGGGTGCTTTGCTGCAGGAGGGACTGGTGCACTTCACAAAATAGATGGCATCATGAGGAATATTCTGTGGATATATTGAAGCAACAGCTCAAGACATCAGTCAGGACGTTAAAGCTTGGTCGCAAAAGGGTCTTCCAAATGGACAATGACCCCAAGCATACTTCCAAAGTTGTGGAAAAATGGCTTAAGGACAACGAAGTCAAGGTATTGGTGTGGCCATCACAAAGCCCCGACCTCAATCCCATAGAACATTTGTGGGCAAAACTGAAAAAGCGAGGAGGCCTTCAAACCTGACTTAATTACACCAGTTCTGTCAGGAGGAATGGGCCAAAATTCACCCAACTTATTGTGGGAAGCTTGTGGAAGGCCACCTGAAACGTTTGACCCAAGTTAAACATTTTAAAGGTAATGCTACCAAATGTAAACTTCACTCCCACTGGGAATGTGATGAAATAAAAGCTGAAATAAATAATTTTCTCTACTATTATTCTGACATTTCACATTCTTAAAATAAAGTGGTGATCCTAACTGACCTAAAACAGGGAATTGTTACTATGATTAAAAGTCAGGAATTGTGAAAAACTGAGTTTTAAATGTATTTGGCAAAGGTGTACGTAAACCTCCAACTTCAACTGTACATAAACACATAGAACAGCAGGTACCTGCTTATTTTGTTGGATATGTCATTAGCCGTTGTCTGGTGAAAGGAAACCCCATGGCTAGCGCAGTAGATATAGTACTGCACCAGAGAATTTTCATCCTCTGGTGCAAGCAATGTGGGTGGTCCACTGCGACAACCATGGGTTATCTGGCCGCTCAGAGTGTCCGTCAGGGTTTTCCGGGGTACACTATACACCTTGGTAGATAAGAAAAGAAAGGTGTTATTAGCAGATGAAATTCACTTACACGTGGTAATCTTCTAAAAACAAAAGTTGACAAACCTTGGCAGCCTGGTGGATAGTCATCCCATCCCCAAAGTCCTTCACTGCATGGAAGATGTCCACCTCACTATATTGCTTCCTTTTGACTTTATCTATGCAGTGGAGGGAAATACAGTATATTTAGCTAAATAACTTGACATACTATAAACATTTTAGAACGATAACTCCATCTGAATATGTATAAACATTTACAATTCAAAGCTAAGGCATTGAAAGGTGACACTGAAAGGCTTCACAAATTGACAGTGTACCCACGTTTTTTGTTTGTTACCTGTAATGAAAATTAGTGTCCCAAGTAGTTTAATATTGTTGCGTACATAGTAACATTTGACTAAATACTGCCTCTATGTAGCTGTTGTATCACGAAACACTGACTGATGTGTCAAAAAATTTGTTTCAAAGTTCAAAATAGATTTTTGCAGACTGGGCAAAACGCCCCCGTCAGACGACTCCAAATTTGATACGTTAAAGTTTTAAAACTTTCAGCTGTTTTCGTGTTGTCTATTCTCTAACACTTACAATTTATTTTCCTTTTGGTTACTAAGCAGTTCTATGAACCTTTAGCAACGAAGCTAGCAACATTAGCAAATCCACTATATTTCATAGGTTAAAAGCTGGATGGTGTGGTCTGTCGTGCAGTCGAATTAAACAATATACAGAGTGTCCCAGAAAATGTGTATAAATAACCTAACTTACATAAATTGTAATGAAAATTAATGGTCAGCTAGCTAGAATGGTGTATTTAGTCGCAAAACGTACCGTTATTTTCCAGTCCATTAAATTTTGAGCTGGAGGTGATTTAGTCCTCCAACCGCTAGTGTCCAAAGTTGGGGGAAAATTCACTAGCTAGAAAGAAATATCCACAAATTAATTCAGACACGGAGGAAGATAGCTAGCTATAGCGAGCTGACGTTAGCAGCTGCCTCTAACAAGAAAGCGGGCAACTGTGACAACATTGACCGTAAGAAAAAAGAAAGAAAAAAGTACTTTCCCATTTGAGCGAAATCCACGCTGCCAAAGAAAGCAAGCTCTGGGTCTACTCCAAAATGCAACTAATCGGCAATCGGATCCATGCCGAAGCGTCACATTTCTGGTTAGCCCACACTCGGCAGGCAGTGTAGAAAACTCCCCCAGGAGCAACAGAATGGCCGAATTAAAAGAACGTGCAGCCACCACCAACACCTTAAAAACGTGTTCTGTCAGTGGATGCTGGTGACGTAAAACACTGAGGAGGATCATCAAAAACTAATTATTTTAACCTAAAGCATTTAATAAAATACATTTTAGGGGAATGTGAATTTAACATTTATTTTGTTTAACTAGGCATGTCAATTTTGAACAAATTCTTATTTACACCGGCCAAACCCAGATGACACTGGGCCAAATGTGCGCCGCCCTATGGTACTCCCAATCACTGCCGGTTGTGATTCAGCCTGGAATCGAACATGCAGGCTCATCATGGATGGATGGATGGATGGTGTTAGAGAAGAGCATAACTCTTTCACTGAGGGCAGGACAGGATTTGACTGGGAAGACAAAACACAATACACTACACAGTTAGACAATAGAGCTAAGAATGAGTTAGTCTAAGCAAGGATGATTGATGTGTAATATGTGATTGTGTTTGTGAATGACTCTACATACAGTAAGGAGAGAAAATGTATAGGGGTACTCACAGTGCTTGGAGAGAAAACATTCAATGTGCCAGTGGAGGAGCGAGCACGAGACGTGGCTTCAGTTCATGTCAGGAGAGAGTTGACAATGGTGGAGTGGAGGGGTCATCACCTCTTAATCAAAGAACAGGACGGACTTAGATGTAAATACAAATAGCAGTTACATTCCAGTACAGCTGCGTCATTGTAGGTTTGGGCAACTCGTTTCTCCATGAAGTTAAACTCAAAGATCTCAGAATTCCCAAAGTCAAACACACACTGCGCATTTCACCCACTTGACACATCAAAGTAGCCCAAGAAACGTTCCTGAATAAAGCCCTGATCATCCACATACCTGATGATAACAATTGCAAGCAGACTGCTGGCACCATTATGTCCCAGAGCGGTGTGGAAATTTTTTCCCCCTAGGGCCCAGAGTGTTTCCTTATCTGTTAACCTGGTTTGGTTAAAACTCTGGACCCTTTAAGGTATGACAGTGATTAGTAGTAAAAAGGTTTTATGTGGGCTATGGAAGGAGTTTTTCCTAATCAGGTCACACGGTTTGAAAAAACTCTTCAAAAAAACTCATGGACCTGGGGGGTGAAAACCCTGTCAAACTGCAGTACTTCCTCTACGCAGACACAACAACTGATAGACAATAGAACTCACAGGGCTGAGCTTGTTTTATGCATGTTTGTACCATGCAGGCCTATGCAACTGTAGGACTAAAAACATTAACTCACATCTCTGATCACTGTTATGCTGATTGATTCATTCCAGTTAATAATTTTGGATTGAAAACGTATAGGCAGCCTAGCCAGCCCAAGTTTGAATATAAACCAAATTTGATCTCATTCACAGTTGATCAGAAAAGTCGTCTAGTTTTCATCATGTCCGATGTCTACTGTTTCGGTGTAGCCTAGGCTGCTGCAACTTTAATGTAGTTTTTACTTGTCTGTCCAGAGTGATTATGTGTTGTCACCTTTGCTGCAACAGGATGATAGGATGGAAGCTATCAAATAATTTGGAACTGACTGACAGCCCAGAAAAGTTCCATATGTTCAGCAAGTAAAGCATCATAATGTGAAATTACCTCTGCAAGCTCCTTGTAGCTGCCCTTATGTGAATAGCTTCCCCTCTCATTGTTGTGTCCTTTAAAAGCCAATTCTTGCATGCAGTGGTGTCAATAAACCGCTTCAGAACATCCCTGTTTCTTCTTACTTTTTCATTGTGCTTCGCAGTTGAATGCGCAGACCTTCGTCCATTACATGATCAAAATGGCATTTTCCCAGAAGCTTGAATCTTATGTGAGCATTTATTTGCTCCCTGCTTTTGTTATGCCGTTTATGTCACACCCTGACCTGTTTCACCTGTCTTGTGCTTGTCTTCACCCCCTCCAGATGTCGCCCATTTTCCCCATTATCCCCTGTGCATTTATACCTGTGCTTTCTGTTTGTCTGTTGCCAGTTTGTCTTGTCAGGCCTACCAGCGGTATTACCATACTCCTGTTTTCCGCTCTAGTCCCTAATTTCTAGTTTCCCAGTTTTGATAATTCTGCCTGCTCTGAGCCTGCCTGCCATTCTGTACCTTGTGACACTGTCCTGGGTTACTGACCTCTGCCTGCCCTGAACTTGAGCTTGCCTGCCATTCTGTACCTTTCGGACTCTGCTCTGGATTACTGACCTCTTCCTGCCCTTGACCTGTCGTTGGCCTGTCCCTTGTTTTTGCAATACATTTTTGTTACTTTGAACTGTCTGCATCTGGGTCTTATCCTGAGGTCTGATAGTACGAACTGGCCATGACTGACCCAGCAGACTCGGACCAGCTCCGCAACGCCATCTCCTCCCAAGGAGCCACCATTGGAAGACACGAGGAGTTACTCCGAGGTCTTATGGATGGATTCCAGACCTTGGCAGAACGCTATGACTGTACCTTGAATGCATTGCTGGAGAAATTCTGTGGATTATTTGGGAGGTGACCGGTCACAACAGTAGCCTCCCAGCCCCCCAGTAACACCACTGTCAGCTGTGTGTCTCTCCAGGCTACCCCGGCTTCCTGAGAACCCTGCTTGCCACCTTTGGAACGCGTCGCTGGAGCTTCAGGAACCAGTTTCTCTCAATTTCGAGCTACAGCCATCATCCTTCCCCCCGGACCGCTCGAAGATAGCGTATCTCATGATGCTAATGTCCGGGCTCTCGCCTGGGAGGAATTCCGGAAGTCCCCGGCGTCTACATCCCTGAGAGAATCCGAGCTTACCTGAGTTCCCCCATGAGTCTCCGAGGTCTGCCAACTCGCCTTTTTCGGAGCCGATGTAACTCGGCAGAGCTAGTTTGTCTCACAGCTCTCTGTCTCCTCTTTCCAGGCCCATCCCCGTCTCATCGACAGCCATCCGGCATACACGGTGAGGTGTCTCCTGAGTGTTCAACCTCGGGGCAGGGGATTCTAGTACCTGGTTGACTGGGAGGGTTATGGTCCAGAGGAGAGGTGCTAGGTCCCCGCTAGGAACATCCTGGACCCAGCCCTCTTTGCTGAGTTCCACCGCCGGCAACCTGGTCAACCAGATATGTGCCCGGGTAGTACGCCAGGTGGCGTCCCTAGAGGGGGTACTGTCACACCCTGATCTGTTTCACCTGTCTAGTGCTGGTCTCCACCCCCTTCAGGTGTCGACCATTTTCCCCATCCCCTGTGCATTTATATCTGTGTTTTCTGTTGCCAGTTCTCTTGTCTCATCAAGCCTACCAGCGTTTTCCGGTACTCCTGATTTTTCTTTCTCGTCCCTGTTATCCAGCTTTCCCGGCTTTGGCCATTCTGCCTGCCCTGCCCCTGAGCCTGCCTGCCGTTCTGTACCTTTTGACACTGCCCTGGATTACTTACCTCTGCCTGCCCTAGACGTGTCGTTCGCCTGCCCTTTGTTTTTGTAAAACTTGTGTATCTTGAACTGTCTGCATCTGGGTTTTATCCTGAAGTCTGATAGTTTAGCTGAACAATCGATGCTCTTCAGGTTACCCAAGATTCAGACTTTACAAAAAGCAGGCAAAGACAGCAAATCAGATGGGTTGATGAAAGAATCCCTGTTAACCAGCTATACATTTGATACCAATTGATATTGAACACAATCACCTTTTCATCCTTCTTCATGAAACTACTCTCAGGCAGAGGCCGACCCTCGGTATTAATTCACACCTTTTCCATGTACACCAGAGAATGAAAGGGGTTATTCAACAAAGTCCACAACATTATTGGTAGCGTTGTCCATTCTGCCATTCGGATGGCAAAACTGCATGTTCGCACTGGTGGGTAGGGCTGCCGTCTTATCGGCCCTCAGCCAATCATGCTATTTTTTTTTTGCCTTGTTCGTAACTTGTTTTGTACATAACGTTGCTGCTCCTGTCTCCTATGACCGAAAAGAGCTTCTAAACATCAGAACTGGGATTGCTCACCTCAAACTGGACGAATAGTTTTTCTTCAATGAGTCGGACGCAAGGGAAATACTGTTGACACCCAAACAGGCCCTGATCCCCTGTGATTCGCTGGAGAAGGAAACGTAGATTTCGAGGCAAAAGATTAGGGTGTGAGGACCAGGCGACGAGTGGCTAATCTGCCCTTGCCCTCTGTTCTGCAAGTGAACGTCCAATCTCTAGAAAATAAATGGGATGAACTGAAAGCACGTATGTCCTACCAAGTGGACATTAAAAACTGTAATATTTTATGCTATACCGAGTCGTGGATGAATGACGACATTAAGAACATAGAGCTGGTGGCTTATAAACTATCGGCAAGACATAACAGCAGCCTCTGATAAGACACGGGGCGAGGCCTATGCATTTATGTAAACAACAGTTGGTGCATGATATCTAAGGAAGTCTCAAAGTTTTGCTCGCCTGAGGTAGAGTAAGCTGCAATCCTGACTATTTACCCAGAGAGTTAATTTTTTTCCGTAGCTGTCTATATACCACCACAGAGCGAGATTGGAACTAAAACTGCACTAAATGAGCTTTATTCCGCCATAATCAAACAGGAAAATGTTCATCCAGAGGCGGCGTTCCTAGTGGCTGGTGACTTTAAAACAGAGAAACTTAAATCAGTTTTACCAAATTTCTATCAACATGTTAAATGGGCAACCAGAGGTAAAAAAATATGCCCTCCATTTGGCATATCTGACCATAACTCTAGCCCCCTGATTCCTGCATACAAGCAACAATTCAAGCAGGAAGCATCAGTGACTCGGTCTATAAGTCAGTGGTCAGATGAAGCAAATGCTAAACTACAGGACTGTTTTGCCCAGGACTGTTTTGTGACAAACCATCAAAAAAGCAAAGCGTCAATACAGGACAAAGATCGAATCGTACGACACCGGCTCCGACGCTCGTCGGATGTGGCAGGGCTTGCAAACTATTACAGACTACAAAGGAAAGCACAGCCAAGAGCTGCCCAGAGTCATGAGCCTACCAGACGAGCTAAATAATATGCTCGCTTCGAGGCAAGTAACACTGAAACATGCATGAGTGTATCAACTGTTCTGGATGACTATGATTACGCTCTCCGCAGCCAATGTGAGTAAGACCTTTTAAACAGGCCAACATTCACAAGGCCGCTGGGCCAGACGGATTACCATGATGTGTACTCCAAGCATGCCTTGACCAACTGGCAAGTATCTTCACTGACATTTTCAACCTCTCCCTGTCTGAGTCTGTAATACCAATATGTTTCAAGCAGACCACCATTGTCCCTGTGCCTAAGAACACTAAGGTAACCTGCCTAAATGACTACCGACCCGTAGCACTCACGTCTGTAAGCCATGAAATTCTTTGAAATGCTGGTCAACATCAACACCATTATCCCAGAAACCCTAGACCCACTCCAATTTGCATACCGCACCAACAGATCCACAGATGACGCAATCTCTATTGCACTCCACACTGCCCTTTCCAACTTGGACAAAAGGAACACCTTTGAGAATGCTATTCACTGACTACAGCTCAGCGTTCAACACCATAGTGCCCTCAAAACTCATCACTAAGCTAAAGACCTTGGAACTAAACAGCTTTCTATGCAACTGGTTCCTAGACTTCCTGACGAGCCAACACCAGGTGGTAAGGGTAGGTAACAACACATCTGCCATAGTGATCCTCAACACGGGGGCCACTCAGGGGGGTCCCCTTCTGTACTCCCTTTTCACTCATGACTGCACAGCCAGGCACAAGTCCAACACCGTCATTAAGTTTGCTGATGATACAACAGTGGTAGGACTGATCACCAACAATGATGAGACAGCCTATTGGGAGTAGGTCAGAGACGTGGCCGTGTGGTGCAAGGACAACAACCTCTCCCTCAATGTGATCAAGACAAAGGAGTTGATTGTGGACTACAGGAAAAAGTGGACCGAGAATGCCCCCATTCTCATCGACCGGGTTTTAGTGGAGCAGGTTGAGAGCTTCAAATTCCATGGTGTCCACATCAACAAACTAACATGGTCCAAGCACACCAAGACAGTCGTGAAGAGGGCACGACAAAACTTTTTCCCCCTCGGGAGACTGAAAAACACAAAAGATTATACAGCTGCACAATCAAGAGCATCCTAACAGGTTGCATTACTGCCTGGTATCGTCAAAGACTCCAGCCACCCTAGCTGTAGACTGTCCTTTCTGCTACTGCCCGGCAAGTGGTACCGGAGCGCCAAGTCTAGTTCCAAGAGGCTTCTAAACAGCTTCTACCCCCAAGCCATAAGACTCCTGAACAGGTAATCAAATGGCTACCCAGACTATTTGCACCCCCTCACGCTGCTACTGCTGTCTGTTATTATCTATGCTTTAACAACCCTACCTGCATGTACATAATCATCTCAATTACCTCGACACCGGTGCCCCCGCACATTGACTGTACCGGTACCTCCTCTATATAGCCCAGTTATTGTTATCTACAGCTGCTTATTTGTTTTTTTCTTATCTCTTACTTTTTTTAAACTTTTTTTGTTTGGTATTTTCTTAAAGCTGGTTAAGGGCTTGTAAGTAAGCATTTCACTGTAAGGTCTACACATGCTGTATTCGAAGCATGTGACAAATACATTTTGATTTGACAAATTTAAATAAATTGCACTGTCTGGAAACAAAAATCAATTTATAATCTACCTCCGTCTCCTGTCATTTGAATAGACTAATTTGAATTGAATAATATCCTAAAAATGCTCTACTATCACTTTCCACTCTAAATCTCTATCCAATAATGTCACCAACTCACCAAGCATCCACATCCCATAATGTTCTGCTGCACAACCCCAATACAAAACACTAGGTTAATTATCTGATCCTAATCCTATGATTGGATATAAATGTCAGTTCACACTACAAAAGCTTTGATTAGTTGGAGGTTGCCCTCAAGAAGTGGTCATGATTACCATATACAGTAGGTCTATGGAAGGGGGTTAGGCCTATGAGCTCGTCATTTAACATTCAAACATGAGCCTCCTGAATGTAAAGGCAATGTAGCCAGAGGAAAACGGAAGCTAGCTGTTCTCCAGCTACACCATGGTGCTAGCCCAGAGAGTGCTCTTGAATTTACTATAGACCTTCATTGCAAAACAGTGTGTTTTAATCAATTATTTGATGACATATTAACATATTCACTATAGTTTAATTTTAAAAGGATAACTTATTTTAATGTTTCACAATTTTTATTTTCATGAAATTTCACTGAAGATGGTACTCCCCTTCCTCCCTGGGGAGGTTCCACTGTGCTCTATACAGTGACATCCGTCGCGGCCAAAACTACTCTTTCCCATATGGTAGCTACCAACAGCTGGCAGACATGTTTACATTTGGTTTGTTTAATCATTGTTATTTTATGGAAGACGTTAGCATAGAGGTAGCATGCTAGCTCTTTCACTTACCCGGTTGACCTCCATGTTCACTGAAGCCCATGATAATGCTTGGTCTCTGCTGGTTGTTTCATATGCTTTAGCAGCCACATTGTTGGTAGGGACAGCATCCACTTTGAGAAGCAACTTCTTGCTGAAGCACTCCTTCGATTGTTGATAGCCATGGGAGTTCTCAGGGATGAAATGTGTCCCTCAGGATGATGAGTCAACGCCCAAATCGCCTGGTTTCCACTAGTTACCACATCTACAAAGTCAATGGTCTATAATTGCATACATTCATAACTAAAATTTGCTTTTTGGTGTTAGGCATAAGGTTAGAAGTGTGGTCAAGGGACCAATTCTGCCTCATTCTCACATTTAACTTTTTACTAACTTTTGTTCATTCACTCTTTGATGCTTACTGCGGGGTGTTGTAGGATTTAGCTGGAGCTGATTTTGAGAACCTCAAACCCAACTTTTAGAACAACATATCATGAGAATTGATTTAAGATTTAGTAATTTGGGAATGTTTTCTTGGGTTTTCTTTCTTTCTAAGTTACTATTATATGCATTTCTGGCATTGAGAAATAAGTGCTACACTCCCTTATAAGGGTTACAATTTGGGATAGGGTTAAATCCCAAACAAGTGTCTAACGCTGGGATTGAACATGCAGTTGAAACCGGAGTCGTGATTACGCCCATCTGCCACTCTCGTCCACAATGCCTGCTTGATGGTAAAATCTTCAGCGATCGAGCTGGGAATAGATGCGGTTGATGTAACTGGTGGGCATGATAATTCCATGCTTATCTACTACTGTCAACAGCAGGAGGTATATGAGCTGTCATTGCTCTTTCTCTCGCTCGCGATCCAAACAGTGTCTGTGTGTGGGGAATCTCACAAGAGACATGGTGTGCCTTCACAACCTGGTCTCAGGGCAATTTGTAGGTTATGGTATGTACATACAGTTGAGGTCGGAAGTTTACATACACCTTAGCCAAATACATATAAACGCAGTTTTTCACAATTCCTGACATTTAATCCTAGTAAAATTCCCTGTCTTAGGTCAGTTAGGATCATCACTTTATTTTAAGAATGTGAAATAATAGATGAGAGAATTATTTCAGCTTCTATTTCTTCCATCACATTCCCAGTGGGTCAGAAGTTTACATACACTCAATTAGTATTTGGTAGCATTCCTTTAAATTGTTTAACTCGGGTCAAACATTTTGGGTAGCCTTCCACAAGCTTCCCACAATAAGTTGGGTGAATTTTGGCCCATTCCTCCTGACAGAGCTGGTGTAACTGAGTCAGGTTTGTAGGCCTCCTTGCTCACAGGCCTTTGTGATGACCACTCCAATACCTTAACTTTGTTTTCCTTGAGCCATTTTGCCACAACTTTGGAAGTATGCTTGGGGTCATTGTCCATTTTAAAGACGCATTTGCGACCAATCCTTAACTTCCTGACTGATGTCTTGCGATGTTGCTTCAATATATCCACATAATTGTCCTCCCTCATGATGCCATCTATTTTGTGAAGTGCACCAGTCCCTCCTGCAACAAAGCACCCCACAACATGATGCTGCCAGCCCCTGTGCTTCACGGTTGGGATGGTGTTCTTTGGCTTGCAAGCCTCCCCCTTTTTCCTCCAAACATAATGATGGTCATTAGGGCTAAACAGTTCTATTTTTGTTTCATCAGACTGGAGGACATTTCTCCAAAAGTACAATCTTTGTCCTCATGTGCAGTTGCAAACCGTAGGCTGGCTTTTTTATGGCGGTTTTGGAGCAGTGATTTCTTCCTTGCCGAGAGGCCTTTCAGGTTATGTCGATATATGACTCGTTTTACTGTGGATATAGATACTTTTGTACCTGTTTCCTCCAGCATCTTCACAAGGTCCTTTGCTGTAGTTCTGGGATTGATTTTCATTATTCGCACTAAAGTATGTTCTTCTCTAGGGGACAGAACACATCTCCTTCCTGAGCTGTATGATGGTTGCTTGGTTCCATGGTGTTTATACATGCGTACTATTGTTTGTACAGATGAACGTGGTACCTTCAGGCGTTTGGAAATTGCTCCCAAGGATGAATCAGACTTGGAGATCTATAATCTTTTTTCCGAGGTCTTGGCTGATTTCTTTTGATTTTCACATGTCAAGCAAAGAGGCACTGAGTTTGAAGGCAGGCCTTGAAATACATTCACAGGTACACTTCCAATTGATTCAAATTATGTCAATTAGCCTATAAAAAGCTTCTAAAGACATCACATAATTTTCTTACATTTTCTAAGCTGTTTAAAGTCACAGTCAACTTAGTGTATATAAACTTTCTGAACCACTGTAATTGTGATACAGTGAATTATAAGTGTAATATTCTGTCTGTAAACAATTGTTGGAAAAATTACTTGTGTCATGCACAAAGTAGTAGATGTTCTAACCAACTTGCCAAAACTATAGTTTGTTAACAAGAAATTTGTGGAGTGGTTGAAAAACAAGTTTTAATGACTCCAACCTAAGTGTATGTAAATTTCCGACTTGAACTACATGTTCCCTCTATTTAGTATGATATGCTATGTTACCTTATGTATGGAGTAGCATCTGTACAATATCAGACGAATTAGAGGACATAATGTATCATATGTCTTTCTCTTGAACCAGGTTGCTTGTTGCGTCATAACAAATTAGAATTACGGATAGAATTTACGTGGGTGGTTAGGAGAAGTAAAAACACAAGTATAGAATTTATATAGCAGGTTAGGTGAATTGGGTTAGAATCAGGGTTAGTAGAAGGTTTAGCTAAAATGTTAGTTGTCCTCGACACGACTCAAACACACAACCTTTGGATTATACAAATTAAATTGTATTAGTCACATACACATGGTTAGCAGATTTTAATGCGAGTGTACGAAATGTTTGTGCTTCTAGTTCAGACAGTCCAATAAAATCTAACAAGAAATCTAACAATTTCACAACATCTACCTTATACACACAAGTGTATAGGGATGAATAAGAATATGTACATATAAATATATGGATGAGCGATGGCCGTGCAGCATAGGCAAGATGCAATAGATGTATTGAGTACAGTATATTCATATGAGATGAGTAACGTAGGGTATATAATCATTATATAAAGTGACATTGTTTAATTTAAGGTGACTAGTAATACATGTATTACTTCCTATTATTCATTATTAAAGTAGCTAGAGATTTGAGTCAGTATGTTGGCAGCAGCCACTCAATGTTAGTGATGGCTGTTTAACAGTCTGATGGCCTTGTGAAATAAGCTGTTTTTCAGTCTCGGTCCCAGCATTAATGCACCTGTACTGACCTCACCTTCTGGATGATAGCGGAGTGAACAGGCAGTGGCTCGGGTGGTTGTTGTCCTTGATGATCTTTTTGGCCTTCCTGTGACATCGGGTAATGTAGGTGTCCTGGAGGGCAGGTAGTTTTCCCCCGGTGATGTGTTGTGCTGACCGCACTGCCCTCTGGAGAGCCTTACAGTTGTGGGCATAGCAGTTGCGGTAGCAGGCGGTGATACAGCCCGACAGGATGCTCTCGATTGTGCACCTGTAAAAGTTTGTGAGGGTTTTCAGTGACAAGTCAAATTTCTTCAGCCTCCTGAGGTTGAAGAGGCAGTGTTGCGCCTTCTTCACCATGCTGTCTGTGTGGGTGAACCATTTCAGTTTGTCCGTGATGCGTACGCTGAAGAACTTAAAACTTTCCACCTTCTCCAATACTGTCCCGTCGATGTGGATAGTAGGGTGCTCAATCTGCTGTTTCCTGAAGTCCACGATCATCTCCTTTGTTTTGTTGACTTGGAGTGTTAGGTTATTTTCCTGACACCACACTCCGAGGGCCCTCACCTCCTCCCTGTAGGCCGTCTCATCATTGTTAGTAATCAAGGCTACCACTGTAGTGTCGTCTGCAAAGTTAATGATTGAGTTGGAGGCGTGCATGGCCACGCAGTCATGGGTTAAGAGGGAAGCAGGAGAGGGCTGAGAACGCACCTTTGTGGGGCCCCAGTGTTGAGGGTCAGAGGGGTGGAGATGCTGTTTCTTACCCTCACCACCTGGGGGCGGCCCATCAGAAAGTCCTGGACCCCATACGGGGTTGGGGTCGAGACACAGTGTCGAGCATAATGATGGTGATCTTAATGTTGTTGAATGCTGAGCTGTAGTCAATGAACCACATTCTTACATAGGTATTCCACTTGTCCAGATGGGTTAGGGCAGTGTGATTGCGATTGCGTCGTCTGTTGGGGCGGTAGGCAAATTGGAGTGGGTCTAGAGTATCAGGTAGGGTGGAGGTGATATGATCCTTGACAAGTCTCTCAAAGCACTTCATGATGACAGAAGTGAGTGTTACGGGGCGATAGTCATTTAGCTCAGTTACCTTAGCTTTCTTGGGGACAGGAACAATGGTGGCCCTCTTGAAGCATGTGGGCACAGTGGACTGGGATAGGGATTGATTAAATATGTCCGTAAACACACCAGCCAGCTGGTCTGCGTATGCCCTGAGGACAAGGGTAGTGATGCCATCTGGGCCAGGTGGCCAACGCGAGGTTTAACACGTTTAAATGTTTGACTCACGTTGGCCACGGTGAAGGAGAGCCCACAGGTTTTGGCAGTGGGCCATGTCAGTGGCACTGTATTGTCTTCAAAGCGAGCAAAGATAGGTGTTTAATTTGTCTGGGAGCAAGACTTCGGTGTCTGCGATGGGGCTGGTTTTCTTTTTGAAAGCCGTGATTGACTGTAGACCTTGCCACATAGTCTCGTGTTTGAGCCGTTGAATTGTTACTCTATTTTGTCTCTATACTGACGCTTAGATTGTTTGATTGCCTTGCGGAGGGAATCGCTACACTGTTTGTATTCGGTCATGTTTCCGGTTGCCTTGCTATGATTAAAAGCAGTGGTTCCCGCCTTCAGTTTTGCGCGAATGCTGCCATCAATCCACTGTTTCTGGTTAGGGAAGGTTTTAATAATCACTGATGCACTTGCTAATAAACTCACTCACCGAGTCAGCATATACATCAATGCTGTTGTTTGAGGCTATCCGGAACATATCACAGTCCACGTGATCCAAGCAATCTTGAAGTATGAAATCCGATTGGTCGGACCAGCGTTGAACTGACCTGAGCATGGGCATTTCCTGTTTTAGTTTCTGTCTATAGGCTGGGAGCAACAAAATGGAGTCGTGGTCAGATTTGCTGAAAGGAGGGCAGGGGAGGGCTTTGTACGCGTTGCGGAAGTTAGAGTAGCAATGATCCAGAATGCTGCCAAATCGAATCGCGCATTCGATATGCTGATACAATTTAGGGAGCCTTGTTTTCAGATTAGCTTTTTTTTTATCTCCAGCTACAATAAATTCAGCCTCAGGATATATGGTTTCCAGTTTACATAGAGTCCAGTGAAGTTCTTTCAGGGCATTGAGGTTTCTGCTTGGGGGAGGATATAAACGGCTGTGATTATAATCAAAGAGAATTCTCTTGGTAGATATACAACCACCCATCCTCCAACCCCTTTACTGTTGTTTCTTCCTAAAGAATAGACCGTTAGTTCATATCAAATGTTTTGGAGGTGCTCAGCAATGAGATCACGGATTGCCACAGTGATGGTTGCTGGGGCATTTTTTACCATGGCAGTAACAATGTTGCAGTGCTCAGGGTGTTGGACACCTCACTGTAAAAATAATTACAGTCGTCGATGGGGCCATATCACTGTGTTAATCATCATTACCACAGATACCAACCCATTTATACAGAAGAAAATATGAGGGCTAAAATCCATATGAAACCACTCCCAGACCATGGCACAGGCAGTTCATCAGATAGCAGCCCTATAATACGGTTGGTTATGGTGAGGAGAAATGAAGGTTACGTCCCAAATGGCACTCTTGCTTACACAGTGCACTAATTTTGATAGGGTTCTGGTCAAAAAAGTCACTGTAAATGGAATAGGGTGCCATTTGGGACATACAGTACCTAAAAGGGATCATTACTATTAGCACTATGAGATGGGAGAGTACAGTAGAGTAGGGGTTCTGAATGATATGCTCATAGCTCAACTATTGATCAGGATCGTTGAGGGATGCTCACGGTTGGACATTAGTGTGCATTGGCACAAATAGAACATGAGAGGGTGGATACTACAGTAGGTTTTTAATTGAAATTGATTTCATTCAGGACACAGATATATTGATAGGCTTCATCTATGCTCCTTGTTGTGGAAAATCAATGATAGGTTTAACAAAAAGACTAAAAGAGAACATAAATAAAGCTTTGGGAGAAAAAGACCACAGCGCTGGAAGTAGTGCTTTCTCTTTTATTTCTAATACTGTAGATGTACAGACAGGGACAAGAAAACATTTTTATCTTCAGCAAAAGTATGAATGGACAGAAAGAGAGAATGTATAAGGGAAAACACAATTAATGAGAGAGAAAGAGAGAGTGTGAGAAATGTGGAGATAAAGATCTGATCTTGTAGGGTGTTGACCCATAAAATGTTCTCTTTTAATTCAATGTTTATGGAAATATGTCCTTTCAATAGAGCATTTCAACAGAAAAATGATAGTCCAAACCCTATATCTCTATCACATATAGTTCAAAAGCTAGACAATGTACTCAGAGCCTGTCCAACTCAAGGTGTCATAAAAAAATGCACCCCCCTCCCCAAAATATTTTTTTTCCACATGACTCTCCCCCTCATAGAATTGACAAAACATTATGTTACAACCAAATCTAACAATAACTGTAGCGACCCTGTATTTATAAACGTGGATATCAACGTCTGCTGGCCAGAAGGTTGAGGGTTCGCCGATCACCACAGTCAGTCTCACTCTCCCTGCCTGTTTCAGTTCTTCACTATCAGAGCTGGCTGTTGACAATGATCAGAGAGAGGGAAATCAGATGTTCTACATTTTGATGCCATATTTATAATTATATAAATTATATGCAACAAATGTTCCACCAACAGGTTTCTTTGTCAATGCAACACACCACCAGTAAACAAAGCATACCTGTCATGACCGTCGAAAGAAGTGGACCAAAGTGCAGCGTTGTGAGTGTACATTTTCCTTTTTTTATTTCAAAATGTCGCCAGCAAAACAACAAACGAAGAAACAACCGTGACGCTTACAGGGCTATAGTGCCACTAGCAAAGATAACTACCCACAGTGAAAGGAGGGAAAAAGGGCTACCTAAAATTGATTCCCAATCAGAGACAACGATAGACAGCTGTCCCTGATTGAGAACCCTACCCGGCCAAAACATAGAAATATAGAAACATAGAAAACAAAACATAGAATGCCCACCCTACATCACACCCTGACATAACCAGATAGTTAAATAAAACATCTCTCTAAGGTCAGGGAGTGACAGTACCCCCTCACCCTAAGGTGCGGTCTCCGGCCTCAAAACCTGAACATATAGGGGAGGGTCTGGGTGGGCATCTATCCGTGGTGGCAGCTCTAGTGCGGGACGTAGACCCCGCTCCAACTCTGGCTCACCCCACTTTGGTGGCGCCTCTGGTGTGGGGACACTCGCCGCCGACCCCGGACTGGGGACCCTCAATGTGGGCCCCAGACCGTGGACCATCATTTCGGGCCCCGGACCAGGCAACCTCGCTGCGGGCCCCGGACCGTCACTGGGGGCCCCGGACCGGAGACCGTCGCTGGGGGCTCCGGACCGGCGACCGTCGCTGGAGGCTTCGTGCCATGACTCCTCACTGGAGGCTTCGTGCCATGGGTCATCACTGGAGGCGTTGTGCCATGGATCATCACTGGAGGCTTCTTGCCATGGATCATCACTGGAGGCATCTTGCCAAGGATCATCACTGAAGGCTTGGTGCCATGGATCATCACTGGAGGCTTCGTGCCATGGGTCATCACTGGAGGCGTTGTGCCATGGATCAACACTGGAGGCTTCTTGCCATGGATCATCACTGGAGGCATCTTGCCATGGATCATCACTGGAGGCTTGGTGCCATGGATCATCACTGGAGGCGTCTTGTCATGGATCATCACTGGAGGCTTTGTGCCGTGGATCATCACTGGAGGCTTCATTCTGGGAGCAGGCACAGGACTCACCAGGCTGGGGAGACATACTGGAGGCTTTGTTCTTGGCGGGGGCACCGGATACACTGGGCCACTGGAGGTCTCGAGGGATGAGCCTGCACAACCCATCCTGGCTGGATGGTTGTCTTCCTCTAACCTCGGTCTATCAATGTGAGAGTGTCCTCGGCCCAGTACCACCAGTGCCAGCACCACGCATCAGACCTACTGTGCGCCTCGCCTCTCCTGCGCTGCTGGAGTCTCCCGTCTGTTTAGCGCAACCAGAGCCTTCCTCCTCTCCTGCGCTGCCGGAGCCTCCCGCCTGTTCAGCGCTACCGGAGCCTTTCTCCTCTCCAGCGCTGCCGGAGTCTCCCGCCTGTTTAGCGCTGTCGGAGCCTTTCTCCTATCCTGCGCTGCTGGAGTCTCCCACCTGTTTAGCGCAGCCAGAGCTGTCAGTCTACATGGAGCAGCCAGAGCTGTCAGTCTACATGGAGCAGCCAGAGCTGTCAGTTTGCATGGAGCAGCCGGAGCTGCCAGTCTGCATGGAGCTGTCAGTCTGCAAGGAGCTGTCAGTCTGCAAGGAGCTGTCAGTCTGCAAGGAGCTGTCAGTCTGCATGGAGCTGCCAGTCTGCATGGAGCAGCCAGAGCTGTCAGTCTGCAAGAAGCCGCCAGAGCTGTCAGTCTGCATGGAGCAGCCAGAGCCACCAGTCAGCATGGAGCAGCCAGATCCGCCAGTCAGTCAGACTCTTCCAGATCCGCCAGTCAGCCAGACTCTTCCAGATCTGCCAGTCAGCCAGACTCTTCCAGATCTGCCAGTCAGCCAGACTCTTCCAGATCCGCCAGTCAGCCAGACTCTTCCAGATCCGCCAGTCAACCAGATTCTTCCAGATCTGCCAGTCAACCAGACTCTTCCAGATCTGCGAGTCAGCCAGGATCTGCCAGAACCGTCAACCAACCAGGATCTGCCGGATCCAACTACCTGGCTGAGCTTCCTCTCAGTGCTGGGCTTCCTCTCAGTGCTGGGCTTCCTCTCAGTGCTGGGCTTCCTCTCAGTGCTGGGCTTCCTCTCAGTCCCGAGCTTCCCCTCAATGCTGAGCTGCCCCTGTCCCGAGCTGCCCCTCTGTCCCGAGCTGCCCCTCTGTCCCGAGCTGCCCCTCTGTCCCGAGCTGCCCCTCAGTCCCGAGCTGCCCCTCAGCCCCGAGCCGCCCCTCAGTCCCGAGCTGACCCTCAGTCCAGTGGGGTTCTGGGTGAGGACTACTAGGCCATGGTCGGCGGAGAAGGTGGACTATCCTAGGACGCGAGGAGGGGGGACTAAGACATTTATAGAGTGGGTTCCACGTCCCGCGCCGGAGCCGGAGCCGCCACCACGGACAGACGCCCACCCTGACATATATAGGGAAGGTAATCAGGGAAGTGATTGAGTCCAGGTGAGTCTGACAACGTGCAGGTGCGCGTAACGATGGTGACAGGTGTGCGCCATAACGAGCAGCCTGGTGACCTAGAGGCCGGAGAGGGAGCACACATGACATGTATGATATTAATATTTAAATATATATACAGTACTAGTCAAAAGTTTGGACACACCTACTGTCACGTTCGCTGGAATAATTATCTGACCAAACTGCAGCGCGATATGGTTTCCACATAATATTTATTTGAAAACACACAAAACAACAAAGAAAGAACTAAACAAACAACGAACCGTAACTAAGAGGTGTACACTTACTCAAAACAATATCCCATAAAACACAGGTGGAAAAAATGCTACTTAAATATGATCCCCAATTAGAGACAACGATAGCCAGCTGCCTCTAATTGGGAATCATACCAAACACCAACATAGAAAAACTAAACTAGAACCCCACATAGAAAATAATAACTAGAAAACCCCCCAGTCATACCCTGACCTACTATACCATAGAAAAACAAAGGCTCTCTATGGTCAGGGCATGACACCTACTAATTCAAGTATCTTTATTTTCACAATTTTCTACATTGTAGAATAATAGTGAAGACATTAAAACTTTGAAACTTTCAAATATGGAACCATGTAGTAACCAAAAAATTGTTAAACAAATTAAAATATATTTTATTTTAGATTCCTAAAAATTAGCCACCCTTTGCCTATCACACCGACATGCATTTATTTTTGTCAGATGGCTTCTACGCAGAAGATGGATTCTACAAAGCGAAATACAGTTGAAGTCGGAAGTTTACATACACTTAGGTTGGAGTCATTAAAACCCGTTTTTCCAGCACACAAATTTCTTCAAGTGTCTTCCCCTTTAAATTATCATAGAAACGGCCCCTCTCACATTGATAGACCGAGGTTAGTGGAACCAAACGCTACGGCTCTGGAGATAAAAATGAAGAGGGTATCAAGTTGCTTTTGATTGGTCCAAAGCACGGAAATGCCTCCTAATGTTACCACCTCCCAACGCCGAAATATAGAAGAGATACTAGCAATGGTCACAACAAACTAACGTCCTTTTTTAATCAACACTGTTAAGTACAAGCATATTAAGGTTGTCAAATTGTAGAGAACAATCTGATACATTTTTTTTGTGATTCATAACTTGGTTTAGACAATCATTTAGTAGCACCCTCTTGAAATTACCCGTATTTCACTACATTCTAGAGCAGTGAGTGGACACCCTAGATCTTGGCACAGGTTTGATGGACTCCACTGGAGGGAAGAGACAGAGAGAGATAGAGACATAGACACAGAGAGAAGGAGAGAGGAAAGAAAAGAAAGTAGGGTACGTTTGCGATGGCTGCTCATGGTCCTAAGATAGCAGTGACAGCAGACAGGTGGACAAAGCTAGACTGCTGAGTGTTTTTTGTGTGTGTGTGTGTGTGTGTCTGAAAGCCAGACGAGGCTAGCCTGATAGCAAGCCACCAGCCACCACTGCTCAGAGGGTTGAGATAGCCAATAAAAATAGCTTACCCTACAGACAAAGGTCCTGACAGGAAATAAAATGTCTGCATAGTTTATTCCATAGCGTCCTGGCAAAAGTAGTACACTGCATGGGGAATAGGGTGCTACTTGGCATGCTCAGATTTATGACAAATGATCACGATTACCTTGAGGTTTGTCAGAATTGAAAAATATAATAGTATAAGATTATAGAGATACTGCAGGCCTGGTAATTATTTGTAGTCACACACCCCTTTGTCATGACTAACCTGGGTAATGCCTGCACTACAGGGCCTAAGAGATAATACATCAACTGATACAAGTTACTGTTACGGTTTTCTAGGTGTGAAGGAAAGTCGGACCAAAATGCGGCGTGTAGATTACGATTCATGTTTAATGACCAAAACACACTAAACACAAACACTACAAAACAATAAACGTAACGAAAACCGAAACAGCCTATACTTGTGTAAACTAACACAGAACAAGGACAAAAGGACACTAAGGACAATCACCCACGAAACACTCAAAGAATATGGCTGCCTAAATATGGTTCCCAATCAGAGACAACGATAAACACCTGCCTCTGATTGAGAACCACTTCAGACAGCCATAGACTTATCTAGCACACCCCACTAAGCTACAATCCCAATACAAAACACACCACATACAAAAACCCATGCCACACCCTGGCCTGACCAAATAAATGAAGACAAACACAAAATACTTTGACCAGGGCGTGACAGTTACAAGTTTAAACAGTTTTTCTCCTTGTCTTCCCTTTTTGATTTGAAAGCAAAACTTTTATGTAGGAGCATCAATTACAACAACTCATTTCGATCAATATTTTGTGGTTTGTCTGTCAGTGGTAAACTCATGCAGTGAGATGAGTGGTTGCGTTTTATTCTGAGTATTTGTATGCCTGACACTGTTATCAGTGTCTGGTTTGATACCTGCTACTGGACTGAGATGATCAATGCAGTCACTTGTAATGTTGTTGCAGAGCTGCTACTGTATAATTGGAGAGACACTTAGCCAGTCCAATTTGTCTAACCTTCCTTCAGCTTAAGCGATGTCATGCGTTAGCTTGATAACTCTTGCTATTGTCTGCATGAGGAAAGTGAATAAACAAGTCACACAGAAACCCGAACACTCACAGGACTGATAATTACACAAAAACACAACACACAGTAATTGCACAAACACATAGTAGTAATGATGCTTTTTGTTTTGATGGGTTATTGTTTATGGTAACAGTTGGCCCAGGCCCTGTCACATCAGGAAGTCAGAGTTTCCCTGGGGACAGTTTAACATTAACCATACTGGTGTGTCATCAGCTGCTGGTCCCCCGGGTTCCATTCCCTAATGGTGACACACTCTGCCTGATGAAGCCACACTGTAAATGATGGTCTGGGACTGGAACTGTAACATGCACTGAGGAGGGAGCAAGCCGAAACGAATGCCAATGTGTGATCTAATAAGACATGCTGCTATTTATAGTATTTATCATTTTCAATTAGAAGTTTCAATTGAAAATAATATCCAAGTGTGTCCAATTATCCAAGTATCCAAACATATCCAGGTATATCATATCCAAATAAATCCAAGAAGAGTGACAGCAATATTGTGTCAATCATCTCAGACTCGAACAGGAACGGCGTCTGCAAATTGGAATACACTGTTATATAATGCTAAATGGTATACTGAATATAACAGAAACATGCAATAGCACAGGGAGTATTTTAGGGTTCAACCTCATGTCCCCAACTGTACAGTTCTGAAATATGGGGAATATACAGAATAGGGAAGTTTAAGTTCAAATTCAAATTGTTAAAATAGTTGCAAGTGATCAAAGGCTAAATGTTAGCTGTGACCATTAAATAACCTGGTAAATGTAGCCCTATGCTAACCTCATCAGGTGGCCGTGATTATATCCGCTTAAAATTCTGTGTTAGCCAATAAAAATTGTCAATTTAGTTGGACACGATAGAACACTTTTCCACGAGAGTGTCAGCAGTCAAATGGCACCATCTGCTAATCAAAGTCATTAAAACACAGAACATTTCTTAACTGGAGGTTTAGCTCATAGTGTTGCGAGCCTGGGTCCTGGTGATTTTTTAATACCAGTTGAGATGTTGTTTTTTCCTATGAAATGTAGATTTACATTTATTGTGTTAGCGTGTTGCGAAGAGAAGTGAAGTGCAGCCTATACCTTGTAAATGAAGATTACGAATACATTTAATGAGGAGCTTCTTGTTGGAGTCCTTCTTGCAGACCGACACATAAGTTACTGGCACTGCTACATAAATAGTTGTCACTTCTATAGACTTTATTAAATAGACGTAAATTCTTACACTTATAGTAAGTACATGTACAACACTTTATATACATTTTTTAGAATCTACTTAATCATATATGCGTTATTTGACTTGAGGATCAACAGTGGAGCATTTTTTCCTTAAAAACCTTGACCCGAGGGGTATTCAAACTCCGGCCATCGTATGTCGCTGTATCTGGGCTTACCACCACCAGTTAGTGATAGCAATAAGGGGTAAATTGCAGCTATTTTACAAGACCATGAGCGTTTATTTTTATTTTTACGATGTACTAATATAAATTACATGCTGTATAATCCTTCTGTATCTTTATTGCTGTGTGTGAAATGGATGGGCGAAAACTAGCATTGTATAACGTTAGTTAAAAATCTAGTCAGGGATGCGATGATCATGCAATTTTGACACTCGAGACAGACCAAATGAAGGGGAACAAAAGTAGCAGACAGGAGAGGAATTTGGAGGTTTAAATATATCCCTTCGGTGGCTGAGTTGACCTATTTTAAGAATTGCTATGGGCTTGTGGAGAAAAATTTTAAAGTTTAATATGATGACGCATAATTTGTTACAGGAAAAAAATCACAGCCACCTGGTGAGGTTAGCATAGGGCTAACGTGTGTCAGGTTATCTGATGGGACCAGCTACAATGTGGCATTCTACCAAGTGTAAGTAAATTGACAATTGTAATTGGCTGATGCGTATTTTGTGACGGAGGTCCAGATTAAATTTAAACATTTCCGAATGTTTGCAAGTATGGCCCCACTGTGTTTTCCAGGGATTTATTTATTATTTATATCCATGCAGAAAATGAAAGGGGGAAAATAATCTCTCTCTCTTCCTCCCTCCCTCCCTCCCGCCTTCTCTTCCCTTCTCCAGTTTTCAGCAAATGGCTCCTCTAAACAGTGTCTTTTCACTAGCTAATAATAGCTGATTGTCCAATTTTCTCCAGTCACTTTAGAGAGGATGGAGGGTGGGATGGAGGTGGGGGAGATGCTGTTTGAGTCGGCCACACCATTGGAGATATTGTCCTTCCTTTGGAGCCTGCAGCCTAGAATATGGTGCTGGCAGGACCACCGTGGGGTGGAAACATTTCTTTCTGTCTTTATTTCATTGCACATTCACCAAGGCGCCGACCAACGGAGAGTCGGAGAGAAAGAAAAAAAGTGAAGAAAATAGACTGATGCCGTTTGGCGTTCGCCCATCCACTTGAACAATCCTCCTCACATTGAAGAGTTTACCACATCAGTCACCGGCTTCATTAATAAGTGTATCAATGACATTGTCCCCACAGTGATCATATGTTCATACCTCAACCAGAAGCCATGGATTACAGGCAACATCTGCACAAAGCTAAAGGCTAGATCTGTCACTTTCAAGGAGCAGGGCACTAGCCCAGATGCTGATATGAACAAATGCCCTATGCCCTCTGACAAACAGGCAAAGCGTCAATACACGACTAATGCTGATGCTCATTGGATGTGGCAGGGCTTGCAAACTATCAAAGACAACAAAGGGAAACCCAGCCATGAGCTGCTCAGTGATGTGAGCCTACCATACAAGCTAAATGCCTTCTATGCTCGCATCGAGGCAAGCAATACTCAACCATGTTCACATCTCTTTCTCAACCGTGTTGGTGATCAGGCCTACCACCGTTGTTTCGTTAGCAAACTTAATGATGGTGTCATTCGTGGCCACGCAGTAATGGGTGAACAGGGAGTATAGGAGGGGACAATGTAAGGACCCCTGAGAAGCCCCTGTGTTGAGAATCAGCGTAGCAGATGTGTTGTTGCTTAATCTTACCACCTGGGGGCGGCTCTTCGGGAAGTCCAGGATCCAGTTGCAGAGGTAGGTGTATAATCCAAGGGTCCTTATCTTGGCATGGGTCCTGAGATCCTCTTCCTCCTCCTCCTCTTCTTACCATTTCAAATCAAACCATGGGTGGACCACCAACTGTTCTGGAGGACAGTGTGATCACGTTCCCTGTAGCCTATGTGAATAAGACCTTTAGCCCTTGTGTTGTCTAAAGGGTAAAAAATGTCCCGCCACTATGTTAAAAAGCAGAGAAAACCCCCTAAATTATAGAGTTACCCCAACGTTAGAAAAAGTGAAACATCGCCTTTGTTCACATTCCCATGAAAGCTGTACACCACCAAGATTGTCTTAGGGTCATTTTTGACCAGAGAGTTTTAAAATAATTTACACACTACAAAAACCACGCACGCACGCACGCACGCACACACACACACACACACACACACACACACACACACACACACACACACACACACACACACACACACACACACACACACACACACACACACACACACACACACACACACACAACACACAATGAGAAATTGAGATTGTTTGTCAGGATTTGGCCAGGGTTGTTCCAGTTGTTTGTCAGTAGATGTCCCCATTGTGCTTTTTGTCCCTGTGTTTTTCCCTTGACCCCCATTATTGTTTGCACCTGTGTCTCGTTTCCCCTGATTGTATTTAAACCCTTTGTTTCCCTCAGTTCTGTGCTCTGTGTTTGTATGTTAGCACCCTGCCCTAGTGTTCTGTGTGCTCTTGTCGATTCCGGGTAACGTTCTTGTGGTATTCTGTTTTTTGTTTTTGTTTAGTTTTGGTGAGTTTCTTTTTAGGTCTTTTTGTGTTTTTTCCTTCCACCTTTTGGATTTGCCATTTTTTATTTTAGGATTTTTTTCTTTATTAAATACACCGTCTTAAGTACTGCTGTGTCTGCCTCATCTTCTGGGTTCTGCTGTCTATTCGTGGCTCAGTTGGTTAAGTGACTGTTTCTCACTCCGGAGACCCAGGTTCGAAACCGGGTCCTGACAGAAACACAGAGCCAAAAATGCACCCAGAGGCAGCCAGTTCCCAGGACCTTTTGCCACGCTGTCCCACCACCAGGAGACTGTCCAACGCCACGAAGCCGCCCTGGTTCAGCAAGAGGCCTTAATGGCTAGACATTCTCATCTTCTGTCGGAGATGCTGACTTCCATTAAGCAAATATCTGATCGACTTACCCCGGCAACAGTTCCCGTCCCAGTACCTCAAGTTCACGTACCCATGGCAGTTAACCCCCTGGCTGAACCTCGTCTTCCACCTCCCCAACGGTTCTCAGGTGATCCAAGTGCTTGTAAAGGGTTTCTCACTCAATGTTCTCTCTCATTTGAGCTGCAACCCTCGTCGTTTCCCACCGACCGGTCTAAGATCGCATATATCATCACCCTGCTGTCGGAAAAAGCCCTGGCCTGGGCTACTGCTGTGTGGGATGCCCATAGTTCCTGCTGTGCCAGCTACTCTGCCTTTGCTGAGGAATTCAAACGAGTGTTTCAAGGCCCAAGCAGTGGTTCTGACTCAGCCAAACAGCTCCTGACTCTCCATCAAGGTTGGCGCAGCGTGACGGACTATGCCATCCAGTTCCGCACGGTGGCAGCAGCGAGTGGCTGGAACAACGAGGCGCTCACGGTGTGCTTTCTGAAAGGCCTTTCCGACACTATCCAAGATGAACTGGCCACTCGGGAACCACCGGACAATCTCGAGTCCCTGATCAAGTTGGCCTCACGCATTGACCAGCGTCTGAGAGAGAGAACTCAACCGTAGACCTCTAGCCCCTATCAGTCCCAGCTCCGAGTCCCCACCTTTATCATCACTGGCTCCACCGGAACCCATGCAGATTGGACGCATCTCCCAGGCTGAGAGAGACCGCCGGATGAGGGAGCGACGCTGTCTATATTGCGGCAAACCGGGCCATTTCCGTTCCACGTGTCCCGGGCTCCAGGGAAACGCTCTGTCCCGTACAGACTGGGGGGAACTGTAACGGGAAACATAACCTCCTCCCATCCATCCAACTCCCGTCTGCTCATTCCAGTCACCCTCTCCTGGGACAACCACAAGCTTCACCTTCAAGCCTTGGTAGACTCTGGAGCCGCAGGTAACTTCATGGATGGTGTCTGGGCGAAGGAGAATGGCGTTCCCTCTGAACCTCTAAGTGACCCCATGAGGGTTACTACATTGGATGGAAGCCCTTTGGGATCTGGACTTGTCACTCATGTCACTACCTCCTTGAGACTTTCAGTTTCACAACACCAGGAATTGATGAACTTTCATTTGATCTCCTGTTCCGAGTTCCCTCGTCCTTGGATACCCCTGGCTTCTCAGCCATAACCCTCACATCGACTGGTCTGTGGGCACTATCAAGCAGTGGGGTCCTACGTGCCAAGCTACTTGTATTTTCCAGAATTCCCCGAGTTCTACTCCCGAGTCTTTAGAATCCATCGACCTGACCCGAGTTCCCGAGTGTTACCATGACCTCAAACTGGTGTTTAGCAAACAGAGGGCCACCATGCTACCACCCCATAGATCTTACGATTGCCCCATCGACCTGTTTCCGGGCACTTGCCCCCCAGGGGTCGGATCTTTTCCCTATCTCCACCCGAACGAGCTGCTATGGATACCTACATCAAGGACTCTCTGGAAGCAGGCCTCATGCGTCCATCCACCTCCCCGGCGGGAGCAGGGTTTTTCTTTGTGGCCAAGAAAGACGGTGGGTTACGTCCTTGCATCGACTACCGGGGACTCAATGACATAACCGTCCGTAACCGTTACCCGCTACCCCTTATGGCCACAGCCTTCGAGCTGCTCCAGGAAGCAGTTGTTTTCACTAAGCTTGACCTGCGGAACGCATACCATCTTGTGCGGATCAGACCTGGTGACGAGTGGAAGACCGCTTTCAACACGCCTACTGGTCACTATGAATACTTGGTGATGCCCTTCGGCCTGACCAACGCCCCAGCGGTGTTCCAAGCGCTCATAAACGATGTGCTTAGGGATATGCTTAACATATTTGTGTTCGTTTACTTGGATGACATCCTCATCTTTTCGAGCTCCCTTCAAGAACACACTAAGCATGTCAGACAAGTACTCAAACGCCTCCTGGACAGCCATCTGTACGTTAAGCCGGAAAAATGTGAATTCCATTCATCCCGAGTACAATTCCTGGGATTTGTAGTGGAACCCGGTCGAATCCAAATGGACCCTAGGAAGGTAGGGGCGGTAGCAGATTGGCCCACCCCCAAATCCGTTAAGGATGTTCAGCGTTTCCTGGGCTTCACAAACTTTTACCGCAAGTTCATCAAGAACTTCAGTTTGGTGGCAGCTCCTCTCTCAGCTTTAACCAAAGGTGGCAATGCAAGGTTTTTTGGGGAAGAGAAGCTGAGACGGCCTTCCAAGGACTCAAGCAGCGCATCCTCTCTGCTCCCATCCTGATACTACCGACTACGGATGAACCATTTGTGGTGGAGGTAGACGCATCAGAGGTTGGTGTTGGAGCTGTCCTGTCTCAGAGGGGTGAAGACAAGAAGCTTCATCCGTGCGCTTTCTTCTCACACCGGCTTACCCCGACTGAGAGGAACTACGATGTGGGGGATCGTGAACTCCTAGCGGTTAAGATGGCATTGAAGGAATGGAGACACTGGCTCGAGGGGGCTTCTCACCCGTTTCAAGTGCTTACGGACCACAAAATCTGGAGTATATCCAGCAGGCGAAGCGATTGAACTCTAGACAAGCTAGATGGTCTCATTTCTTCAATCGATTCCAGTTTATCCTCACCTATCGACCCGGGTCGAAGAATCTCAAACCGGATGCCCTGTCCCGAGTCTACGCTCCTGCCATTCGAGATGACACGGACATGCCTGTCCTTCCTGCTGCTAAGATTGTGGCTCCGATCTCGTGGCAAGTTGAGGATACCGTGAGACGTGCTCAAGCTAGCGAACCGGACCCTAAAGGAGGCCCTGCCAATCGGTTGTTTGTCCCCAAGGCAGTGAGGACTCAGGTCCTTCTGTGGGGGCACTCCTCTCGCCTCACCTGTCATCCGGGCGTAGGTCGCACCTTGGAGTTCATCCAGCGTAAGTTCTGGTGGCCTACCATAAGAGAAGACGTTGCCACTTTCGTCAATGCCTGCCCCGTGTGCTGCCAGGGCAAATCTTCTCACCTCCGCCCTCAAGGACTCCTTCACCCTTTACCTGTTCCCCACAGACCCTGGTCCCATATCTCATTGGACTTTATTACTGGACTTCCTCCATCCCATGGCAATACTACTATCCTAGTCATAATCGACAGGTTTTCAAAGGCGGCCAGGTTCGTCCCTCTGACTAAGTTACCTTCTGCCAAGGAAACGGCTGAGTTGGTAATTAATCATGTGTTCCGAGTCTTCGGCATTCCTCAAGATGTGGTTTCTGACAGAGGTCCCCAGTTCGCCTCAAGGTTTTGGAAGGCCTTCTGCCAACTCATGGGGGCTTCTGCCAGTCTATCTTCAGGGTACCATCCGGAGTCCAACGGCCAAACAGAGGATGAATCAAGAGCTGGAAACCACCCTCCGATGTATGACTCGTGACAACCCGTCCACATGGTCATCCTTTATTGTTTGGGCCGAATACGTGCACAACACCTTGCGCTCCTCCTCCACTGGTATGTCCCCGCACGAGTGTCAGTTTGGCTGTGCTCCTCCATTGTTCCCGGACCAGGAGGCAGAAGTCAGAGTGCCTTCAGCCTTGAGATTCGTCAGACGCTGTCGGCTTATGTGGAGGAAGACCCGTCTTAATCTGATGCGTTCCTCACAGAGGTATCAACAACAAGCCAACAGACGTCGCCGTCCCGGGCCTACCCTGCGCCCCGGCCAGAGAGTCTGGCTCTCCACAAGAGACTTACCTCTACGGGTGGAGTCTCGCAAGCTGTCCCAAAAATACATCGGTCCCTTCAAGGTTGCCAGGAGGGTTAACCCAGTTTCTTATCGCCTACACTTACCCAGATCCCTTAAGATTAATCCCACATTTCATGTGTCTTTGTTAAAACCTGTTGTTTTTTCTCCCCTTGTCCCGGCAGACAGACCTCCCCCTCCGCCTCGTGTCATTGGAGGCCAGCCGGCTTATACCGTCCACCGGATACTGGATTCCCGCCGGGTGCAGCGGTCCTGGCAGTATCTGGTGGACTGGGAAGGCTACGGTCCTGAGGAGCGCTCCTGGGTTCCTGCCAAAGACATCCTGGACCCTGACCTCATTCGTCAGTTCAGGGTCCTCCACCCTGAGAGAGCTGGTAGGAACGTCAGGAGCCGTTCCTAGGGGGGATTCTGTCAGGATTTGGCCAGGGTTGTTCCAGTTGTTTGTCAGTAGATGTCCCCATTGTGCTTTTTGTCCCTGTGTTTTCCCTTGACCCCCATTATTGTTTGCACCTGTGTCTCGTTTTTCCCCTGATTGTATTTAAACCCTTTGTTTCCCTCAGTTCTGTGCTCTGTGTTTGTATGTTAGCACCCTGCCCTAGTGTTCTGTGTGCTCTTGTCGATTCCGGGTAACGTTCTTGTGGTATTCTGTTTTTTGTTTAGTTTTGGTGAGTTTCTTTTTAGGTCTTTTTGTGTTTTTTCCTTCCACCTTTTGGATTTGCCATTTTTTATTTTAGGATTTTTTCTTTATTAAATACACCGTCTTAAGTACTGCTGTGTCTGCCTCATCTTCTGGGTTCTGCTGTCTATTCGTGGCTCAGTTGGTTAAGTGACTGTTTCTCACTCCGGAGACCCAGGTTCGAAACCGGGTCCTGACATTGTTTGCCAGTGATTGAACTCAGAAAACGTTTGCATGTGCAGCACCTCCCCTCCACGACCCCACACATGACTCAAGTTCACAGACAAAATAAACAAAATTTCAGACAAAATAAACAATTTCAGACAAAAAACATTTTTTGAATGCATTGTTCACTAATGGGGAATGCAGTCAGAGGCTATAAAGGTTCTGCAGATGACAGTCCCCCCAGTTCTCTCTTTGCTGAAGCCATGAGTGCACATTCCAGTGCTCAACAGGTCGTAGTTCTGATTTTTTTCAGATGTTCAGGAGGAACAAGAGAACAATGATTATAACTTTTAATTCTTAATTTTTTTATATATATATATCCAAAACATACAATATACTTGCAGGGAACCTGCTCATCAACTACACCACACAAGTCATCCAACAGACTCCCACTCAGAACGACACACCGAAGAATCCAGGGTCAACTTTCTGCTCAAGGGCACATCGACAGATCTCCCACCAGGCCAAAAAAAACGGGGACCCGAACCCTCCAACAGTTCCGAACCCTCCCACAGTTCCCCAATATCTGTCCCTCAACCATCTGAGACCGCTCCCACAGTTCCCCAGAAAAAAAAGAAGTAATACAATTCATTCCATTCCCCACCCTCAAGAACGCCCCAGTGGACCAACAACCAAGAAAATTAAAGAAAACAGCAAACAACAACGTAAGAAAAAACCAATCAAAGGACATCAAGGACAACTAAAATCATAACAGCAATGCCAACTGTATATTTTGTGTGTGTGTGTCTGTGTATGTGTGTATTTGAATGAGAGTGTGTGTATATGCATGTGTACAAACCTGCACGGCATCAGCCTCAGGCAAACCGGCATCAGCTGTGAAAACACTGACCCTCAGTGTCATTCAAACTTACTTTTTATCATGTTTTATTTAGATTTTTTAAATCAAAATAACAATGATTTAGAAGAGGAGGAGGTATCTGAAGAGGAAGATGGGGAAGAAGAAGAAGAAAGAAGATGATGAAGAAATCCAACATGCTGAAAGCGAGACATTTTTTGTCAAAGAACAGCAAAATAACATGGTCCTTGTCACCATTTGACAACCTGGCAGCATAAAATGTCATAAGGATGACCCCAGGGCCCACAGGACATGCAGTTGCCCATGCCCAGGACCTCACCATTCTACATGTTCATCACACCAGCCATCGAAAATAATCATCCTGGAGTTGACAAATTTGGAGGGTTCCCGTATAAACTGAGACAACTGAAAAATGGATGGATGAGATTGACCTGCAAGCCTACATAGGGCTGCAAATTTTAGCAGGTTTGTATTGGTCTCTGTCACGTTAGCTAGGAGTGGGGGGTGTGGAGTCAGGCACAGAGAGCAAAGTTTCCAAATGAGACATATTTATTCCAAGCTGGGTCAAGCCAAAAACAACAGGCACAATGACCACAAAAACGGGACAGCAAACAATCCGTATAGGAACAAAACACAAACATCCACTGACAGAAAGGAAATAAGGCCCCACTGTTTCCATAAAATCTTAGGATTGTGAATAGCCAACCAGGGAATCCCCAGCACCACTGGAAACGCAGGCGTATCAATGAGGGAAAGACTAATCCGCTCCTTACAGGTGAAAACAATCAAGACAAAACCAAGAGAAAAGGGAAAAGGAATCGGTGGCAGCTAGTAGACCGGTGACGACGACCGCCGAGTGCCGCCAGAACACTGAGAGGATCCACCTTCGGTGGAAGTGGTGACAGTCCCGAGGCAAGGCTACATGTGGTCTCAGGGATGCAGAGAGTGGAAGGGCGATTTTCCATGCCACGATGCCACTTAAAGTATTCCACACATTCTCAAGAATGCTACGATTTGATAACCGTGAGTCAAGATCTGCAAGACATGTGAGAGACAAACTGGCAGCCATAAGAGAGGTCTGGGAGAAATGTGTGGAGCGTCTGCCATACCTCTACAACCTGGGCCAATGGTTCATAAAATGGGAGAAGACTGGTATTTTGTATTTTAATCCCTCATTGTACAGTATATAGGAATATATCAATATGTTGCTAAAATAGTTCAAAACTGTTATTGTTTCCCTTCAATAAAATGCATTCAAAACTACTTTCTGCACATTTCTGCTACTTTCTTAGGCTATACAAGTGCTCTCTTGCTAAAAAAGTATGTGTACACCTATGCAGTACCTTTAGCAATAATTCTGAAAACAATTATGACAGGTGTGTTGTAATAAAAACTAGTGGTGTCCACTGATTTAAATGTCTTCTTTCTGCAAATATTCATAAAGTTTGTGATGAATGACAGGTTGTTTCTTCATGCAAAATGGATTTGTGGTCTAAAATTCAATTAAGCTGCTTTATTTTAAGGGTTTAGTGAAGGCGGATAATGTTTTAGCCTCAGGACAAGGAGAGTATACGGAATGCTAAGACTACACAAGGGTTAAACAGGTTAACATTCACAAGGCTTCAGGGTCAGACAGACTATCAGGATGCATACTTAGAGCATGCGCTGACCAGCTGGCAAGTGTCTTCACTGACATTTTCAACCTATCCCTGACCCAGTCTGTAATACCTACATGTTTCAAGTAGACAACCATATTCCCTGTACCCAAGAACGCCTGTGTACATATCTACCTCGATGACCTCATAACCCTGCACATTGACTCTGTACGGGTACTCCTTGTACATAGCCAAGTTTTTGCTACTCACTTTGCTATTATTACTTTTATTATTGCGTGTTTTACTTTTCTATTATTTCTCTATTTTCTTTCTCCCTGCATTGTTGGGAAGGGCCCGTAAGCATTTCACTTTTAGAGCACACCTGTTGTTTACGAAGCATGTGACCAATAACATTTGATTTGAAAGGGTAAGGGGAGGAGGAGGAAGAGATGTGAGCATGGTAAATCGCTGACTGCACAGGACCTGACAACAAGCTAGATTGCCATCGGCACCTGGAGATGACGGGCGGTGTGTGGGCAGCCCATATATCCCTCTCTCCTCCCCACACTCCCTCCTCTCCCTGCCACTCCCTCCGTGGGAAGGGAGTTACCACCTCGATATTTCATTATCACTTACCACGGCCGAGCCTGATCAAGGCTGCTATGCTGCTGAGAGAGACACTTAATTTTCCATTTATTTTTTTAAATAACAACCTGAGAGTCTTAGATGAAGCCTCTAAATTGTAATTGGAAAACGCTGGCTGAAATATGATGTGAGTCGAGAAGCTCTAGACTGTTCAGAGACTATCCAATCCAATCGTCGCTGTAATAATCATGTAAACCAGATGGAGCTAATACGAGAGCTGGCCGGGCCCCTTTACATACCGCTGTCAGACAGAGAGAGTGTACAGAACCTTGGCCTTTGCCTTGCATTGTCTCCCAACCTAACTGTGTTTTGTGTGAAGAAATCAACCAACCCGGTTTCTGAAATCACACTCTTCTCGCCCAGCAACCAGACCAAGCATTCCTCTCCTGGACGTTTATTGCATTGTGTTGGCTCTCCAAGACAAACAGTAATAAAGCCATGGTAACCATGGATACTCAAGGACGGAAGCTTTTTTTTTCTCTATTGCCTTCCCAACACCTTTAAACCTGGTGTCTTTAGAATATAAAACCTCACAATCAGTCTTTTTATTACTCCTCAAGGTTATATGGAGACAGCATGGGAAGGAATATAATGCAGCTAGTTATTTTGTCAACACCCTGACAAAGGGGGCTCTGAGAAAAGTTAATACTGTATCAGACTGTGATTGTTAACATTGACTTTAATAAATGTCTTTACAATGACTGTTATGAGTTGAGAACAATACACTGGTCCTGTGAGTCTGTTTTTTTATAACTCATACAAACAGGGGGTAAATTCCAAATTCCCTGTATAGTGCACTACTTTTGACCAGGGCCCATAGGGAATAGTGGGCCATTTGGAACTCACATTCTCATAATCTGACAAATGCAGTGAAGCAGGGATTTATAACCAGGTCTGTAAACATTGTTCTATTGAATATATAATTTCATACACTGTTTCATTTGAGTGGAAATGTTATGTCTTGACAAAGCTAAGTCTTGATGAATATAACATTGATTCATCGGATCTCTAAACGTTGTTTTATATAACACATTGTTTAATACATCCTAGCTTAGATCTTGAGAAAGCCAGCTAATAAAAACATCAGGTAATTAAAAAGATGGGGAGGGAGTCACTCAGTCCAGATGAACTTAGCAGTCCATCTATTAGTCCTGTCACTATCTCTCACTACAGATCATAGTTTCTGTGCTGCCCTTCAGTCAAACATCAAATCAAATCAAATTGTATTGGTCACATACACATATTTAGCAGATGTTACTGCGGTTGTGGCGAAATACTTCTGTTCCTTGCTCCAAAAGTGCAGTAGTATCTAACAGTGTAGTAATATCTAAAAACAATTCACAACATTACTCACAAATCTAAAAGTAAAAGAATGGAATGAAGAAATATATCTCCACTGCGGTCCCGTCAATTTGGACCTCTCATTCCCAATGACAAACACATCCAGATGAGGCAAATACCTCTTCTGTTTCCTTTTCTTTCATGTTAAAGTGTGACACATACTATAATCTTTTGAGGTGACATTTTTCTGTACAAAGAGACAGTAACGGTTTTAACATGACCAATGGAGAGAGTCAATACAAAAGGAAAGAGGACTGTGGGACAAAGATGTTTTGTCTGGCCAGCCAGACTAGATGTAAAAGTTTAAGATTCTCCCTGAGGAGGTATTGACAGGGATGTCATAGACTTTCCTAACGCCTTCCTTCCACACTGTGTGTGTGTGTGTGTGTGTGTGTGTGTGTGTGTGTGTGTGTGTGTGTGTGTGTGTGTGTGTGTGTGTGTGTGTGTGTGTGTGTGTGTGTGTGTGTGTGTGTGTGTGTGTGTGTGTGGTCAAGGTTATGCTCGCCTGAGGCAGAGTACCTTATGATAAGCTGTAGACCACACTATTTACACAGAAAGTTGTATTCTATATTTTTTGTAGTTGTCTATTTACAGTGCCTTGCAAAAGTATTCATCCCCCTTGGGGATTTCTTATTTTGTTGCATTACAACCTGTAATTTAAAATTATTTTTATTTGGATTTCATGCAATGGACATATACAAAATAGTCCAAATTGGTGAAATGAAATGAAAAAAATATTTCCAAATATTTCCAAATATTCTAAAAGATTTCAAATGGAAAAGTGGTATGTGCATATGTATTCACCCCCTTTGCTATGAAGCCCCTAAATAAGACCTGGTGCAACCAATTACCTTCAGAAGTCACATAATTAGCAAAAAAAATTTAACCTGTGAGCAATCTAAGTGTCACATGATCTGAGCATGTACACACCTGTTCTGAAAGGCCCAAGCAAGAGGCACCATGAAGACCAAGGAGCTCCCCAAACAGGCCTGGGACAAAGTTGTGGCGAAGTACAGATCAGGGTGGGTTATAAAAGAAATATCAAAAACTCTGAACATTCCACGGAACACCATTAAATCCATTACAAAAAAATGGAAAGTATATGGCACAACAAAAAAACCCGCAAAGAGAGGGCCTCCCACCAAATCTCACAGACCAGGCAAGAAGGGCATTAATCAGAAAGGCAACAAAGACACCAATGATAACCCTGATATACCTGCAAAGCCCCACAGTGGAGATTGGAGTGTCTGTCCATAGGACCACTTAAAACTGTATACTCCACAGAGCTGGGCTTTATGGAAGAGTGGCCAGAAAAAAAGCCATTGCTTAAAGAAGAAAATAAGCAAACACGTTTGGTGTTTGCCAAAAGGCATGTGGGCGAAAACCAAACACCAAGAAGGTACTCTGGTCAGATGAGACTAAAATTGAGCTTTTTGGCCATCAAAGAAAATGCTATGTCTAGCGCAAACCCAACACCTCTCATCACCCAGAGAACACCATCCCCACAGTGTAGCATGGTGGTGGCAGCATCATGCTGTGGGGATGTTTTTCATTGGCAGGGACTGGCAAATTGGTAAGAATTGAAGGAATGATGGATGGGACACCTGAGGGACACCTGTTTCAGTCTTCCAGAGATTTGAGACTGTGATGTAGGTTCACCTTCCAGCAGGACAATGACCCTAAGCATACCGCTAAAGCAACACTCAAGTGGTTTAAGGGGAATCATTTAAATGTCTTGGAATGTCCTTGTCAAAGCCCAGACCTCAGTCCAATTGAGAATCTGTGGTATGACTTAAAGATCACTGTACACCAGCGGAGCCCATCCAACTTGAAGGAGCTGGAGAGGTTTTGCCTTGAAGAATGGGCCACAAATCCAGTGGCTAGATTTGTCAAGCTTATAGAGACATACCCCAAGATACTTGCAGCTGTAATTGCTGCAAAAGGTGGCTCTGGGGGTGAATAGTTATGCACGCTCAAGTTTTTGTTTGTCTTTTTGTTGTTTGTTTCACAATGAAAATATTTTGCATCTTCAAAGTAGCAGGCATGTTGTGTAAATCACATGATACAACCCCCCCCCCCAAAAAAAAAGCCATGTCAATTCCAGGTTGTAAGGCAACAAAATAGGAAAAATGCCAAGGGGAGTGAATACTTTCACAAGCCACTCTACCACCACAAACCGATGCAGGCACTAAGACCGCTCTCAACGAGCTGTATAAAGCCATAAGAAATCAAGAGAATGCTCACCTAGAAGTGGCGCTCCTTGTGGCTAGGGACTTTAATGCAGGAAATCTTAAATCCATTTTAACTCTACCAGCATAACTTTTAACTTCTACCAGCATGTTACATGTGTAACCAGAGGAAGAAAAATTCCAGATCACCTTTACCCCACACACAGAGACCCTGCCCTCCATTTGGTAAATCTGAACATAATTCTATCATCCTGATTCCTGCTTACAAGCAAAAACTCAAGCAGGAAGTACCAGTGACTTGCTTAATACCGAAGTGGTCTGATGATGCGGATGCTAAGTATTGTGGAGTACACCACATCATTCACCGGCTTTATCAATAAGTGCATTGACGATGTTGTCCCCACGGTGAAAGTAAGTACATATTGCAGCCAGTAGCCATGGATTATAGGCAACATCCACACTGAGCTAAAAGCTAGAGTTTCCGCTTTCAAGGAGCGGAACACTAACCCAGAAATCCTACTATGCCCTCAGACGAACCATCTAACAGGCAAAGTGGCTGTCGCTAATCACTGTTTATTATCAATGCAACGTCACTTTACCCAACCTACATGTACAGTGAATTTGGAGATTATTCTAACCGCTTCCCTTTTTCCACATTTTGTTACGTTACGGTCTTATTCTAAAATGTATTACATTTTTTTCCTCATCAATATACACAAAATACTCCAAAATGACAAAGCAAAATCAGGTTAAAAACAAAACAAAAAAAATGAAATACTTTATTTATATACGTATTCAGACCATGCTATGATCCCCTAAATTGAGCTCAGGTGCATCCTGTTTTCATTGGTCATCCTTGAGATGTTTCTACAACTTTGTTGGAGTCAACCTGTGGTAAATTCAATCGATTGGACATGATTTGGAAAGGCACACATATGTCTATAGAAGGTCCCACAGTTGACAGTGCAAAACAGACCAAAAACCAAGCAACGAGGTCGAAAGAATTGTCCATGGAGCTCCAAGCCAGGACTGTATCGCGGCACACATCTGGGGAAGGGTTCCAAAACATTTCTGCAGCATTGAAGGTCCCCAAGAACACAGTGGCTTCCATAATTCTTAAATGGAAGTTTGGAACCACCAAATCCCCTTCTAAAGTTGGCCATCAGGCCAAACTGTGCAATCAGGGGAGAAGGGCCTTGGTCAGAGAGGTGACTAAGAACTTGATGGTCACTCTGACAGAGTTCCAGAGTTCCTCTGTGGAGATGGGAAAACATTCCAGAAGAACAATAATCTCTGCAGCCCTCCACCAATCAGGCCTTCTATGGTAGAGTGGTCAGACGGAAGTCACTCCTCAGTAAAAGGTATATGACAGCTCTAAAGGACTCTCGGACCATGAGAACAAGATTTTCTGGTCTGATGAATCCAAGATTGAACTCAAGCGTCACATCTGGAGGAAACCTGGCACAATCCCTACGGTGAAGCAGGGTTGTGGCAGCATCATGATGTGAGGATTTTTTTCCGATGGAAGGTACTGGGAGACTTGTCAGGATCGAGGGAAAGATAAATGGAGCAGAGTACAGAGAGATCATTGATGAGGACCTCAGACTGGGGCGAAGGATCACCTTCCAATAGGACAACGACCCTAAGCACACAGCCAGGATAACGCAGGAGTGGCTTTGGGACTAGTCTCTGAATGTCATTGAGTGGCCTAGCCAGAGCCTGGACTTGAACCCGATCTAACATCTCTGAAGATACCTGAAAATAGCTGTGCAGCGACGCTCCCAATCCAACCTGACAGAGCTTGAGATGATCTGCAGAGAAGAATTGGAGAAACTCAAGTGTGCCAAGCTTGTATTTTCATACCCAAGAAGACTCTCAGCTGTAATCTCAGCCAAAGTTCCTTCAACAAAGTACTGAAGAAAGGGTCTGAATACTTATGTACATTTTTTCATTTGCAAACATTTCTAAAAGCCTGTTTTTGCTCTGTCATTATACAGCCTTTTAAAATAAGGCTGTAACGTAACAAAATGTGGAAAAGGCAAGGGGTCTGAATATTTTCAGAATGTTCATATTCAGTTCATATTACAATCAATCTCCTCGACTAACCTGTACAATGACTCGGTACCGGCACCCCCTGTTTTTAACCTCGCTATTGTTATTGTGTTACTTTCTTTTCTTGCTTTAGTTATTGTTATTAGTTATAGTTATTTATTTAAAGTATTTTCTTACTTACTGTTTAAAAAAATAGTTGGTTAATCGCTTGTAAGTAAGCATTTTAAGTAAGCAGGTCTACACCTGTTGTATTCAGGGCATGTGACAAATAAGATGCGATTTGATGTGTGTCTGTGTATGTGTGAGTGTGTGTGTGTGTGAGTGTGTGTGTGTGTGTGTTTGTAGCTAAATCCTGTAGAGGTGCTCTCAGCAATGATAAGGTAGGTTGCTGGTAGGACCACAGAGAGTCTCACAGTAGCTTTTCCCATGTGTTGAAGGGGAGACGACAAGTTATCCTCTACTAAATAGACACTCATTAGAGTGCTTGTAGCCTCTGCCTCTGCCGAGGTGTGACAAGAATGTTTACAGTTCACACTGAGGCCTTTGTGTCTTTTACTACGGTTGTAATCCAAACCAGGAGGTGCACATATAGTAGCTATGTTTCCATTCGTCAACACTAGCCATGTATTACAAAATATACTCAGTATTCAGATGATAACCACTTCAACACATACTGCTAGGTCTGGTTTCCTGGACACAGATTAAACCTAGTCCTTGACAAAAAAGGACTTCCAATGGAGATTCTCTATTTATCATGCTTTTTAGAGTAGTACTGGGATTAATCTTTATGGGATACCAGACTTTAGTGTTTTAGGTGTTCATTCAGAAAAAGGACATGTTTAAAGGATAAATAAGCAAACACCAGATTGTAGATCTAGACCAGTGGAGGCTCTTCAGAGGAAGGGGTGGACCATCCTACTCAGTGAATTTAATAAAATGTAAATAGTAAAACATGAAAATTGTTGTCCTTTTTTGATACAAATACACTAAATATATTCACGTCACCTAATAACTGATTAAAACACACTGTTTTGCAATCAAGTATCAGTATGTTTCAATAGTACCATCTAGGGAAGCACCATGGTGTAGTCGGAGGACATCTATTTTCCATCCTAATGTGGGTACATTGACTTCAATACAAAACCAAAACCTTTCAGTGTATTTTTTTCTTCTTAGTTTACCTTTCAATTACTTAGCTAATGCAGCTAATTTAGCCTACTCAACAACCTGACTCAGACAGAGAGGAATGCTATTTATTTTAGCTAGCTGGCTAAGGCTATCAAACACTGCAACTCTTCCAAGTTAAAATAAGCTTTCGGTTTTATTAATTTATTGTCCTGGGGCCTGCCTCTGTAACTGCTAAACTGCTTGCTGCTGTGTGATTGTACACATGGATTGGATTGTGAGTTTACTAAAGCCTTAGTTCGGGTTTGTTGACTGTAACTATATGGTGACAACGCTTTATGCTGGGTAGAGGTTATGGTATGAAGATATGAGAGGTTTCTGCACCTGGTCACAGACAGCTGTTGTGTTGTGCACTGAGTCCACAAGCAAAAAGAAAAGATGAGAGGAGGAGAGAGCACATAGATGGGAGAAAGAATTATACAATGAGCAAAGTCATGATGCTGTATGTGGACACTATGTAAGTGATATGTGTATGGGTGATAAGCAGCGTCTTCATTCCGCCAATTCTGATGCAAAACGTTTCTTAAACGGAAGCAAAAGGAACCAAATGGGGAGGGACATAACTGAATTTGACCGTTAGAAAGTCTCATTTTAGACTAATGATTACACCCCAGATCAACTGGATGCAGTCAAGAGTGTGCACGGCGGTATTGATTGTGTTACTGTCTGTCACCTTGATTACTCCAATTTGTCTCTCAACCTTGTAGGCCAGGTTGTAGCAACCTCATGATGGGTCTAGGGCAAATTATAGTATCATTTAGTAACCCAAACCTATCCATGTTACATTGAGCTGGGTGAATGGAATATGAATGACAGTCATCCAATATGCTGTAATAGAAAAAAGGCCATGCTCATAAAAAATATAATCGTCCTCCCTGATCTTAAACCACTGATCTAGACCAAACACATACATTGGCTTGTCTGTTTTTATTTAACAAAGGTCATTGAGGTCAGAATACTTTCATGAGGGTGCCATGTTTGCATAGTTGCATAATATTGCTAGCAACAACAGTCACTTAGCTAACCCAGAACAGGGAGCATGGTTTGCTAAGACTAATGGGAGTCAAAATGTTGCATCAGTCTTGCACAAAAACCTTATCACACACACATAGATTCTTAAAATCCCCATTTCAGTCTCTTTGAATCTGTAATCGTGTTGTGCCCCACTACAGTGCCCTAAATAGACGAATGGACAATAATCAGCTCTAGAGAAGAGCTAACTCTCAGTGCTCAGGCAGTCCCCTACATGTCTGGCTGAATGTCCTTTCACATTGAGTGGGGAGATACACTCACAAACTTACAAACGCACACAGACGTTCACTCACACAAAAGCGCACTCACAAACATACAAACACACACACACACATACACACATACACACTCGGAGGGTGATTCATTGGAAGCCTTCCACATCTTTGAATAGGATAAGCGCAATATAGACGACAGAATGTTGAATAACATTTTCCGCTACATACATAAACCTACCTATCTTTCTCTCTCTCATCCACTCTTTGTCCCTCTCTCTCACACACTCCATATCTTTCTTTCTCCCACTGCTTTGTCACAGAGTTTTTGCAAACTGCCTCCCTGAATTGAGAGCAGAGCTTGGGCTGGACCTGGTATCTTTGGATGCGTCTGAAATAGCAGCCTATTCCCTATATAATGCACAGCATTTTTTTTAAAGTAGTGTACTATGTAGGTAAAAGGGTGCCATTTGAGACGCATAGTTTACCTCTATTACCCAACTCTCAAGATTATATAAGATTGTGCTTCCAGGACAATAATGTGAACATCCACCATAAGTGTCCATCACATTCACACCAGTATCCCTTTACCTCCCAAAGCAATATCAGGGTGTGCTCTTCCATTCATCTCTCTCTCTCTCTCTCTCTCTCTCTCTCTCTCTCTCTCTCTCTCACTCTCTCACTCTCTCACTCTCTCTCTCACTCTCTCTCTCTCATTTGGATTAAGCAATCCCTGGTCTTTATCTCTCTTCCCTCCTCTGTTTCTCCACAGTGTTGTCTTTCCTTATCACAGTTGAACCAAGAGCCTGCTTACCACCACCTCCTCACCACCCACTCAGCTTCCCAACCAAAACCCAGTCAAACACAGAAAGGCAAGATTAGTTTCTGTGACATCAGACAGGCAATCACTACCAGTACCTTCTCCTCGGGATAGAATCACCCTTGTTGCCTCATCCAAGACCCCAAACTGCTATCGGAACCCTTTTTTAATCTCCAGTCTCATCGATAAGGTGTTGCCGGGCAGATAAGGATAATATAGTATTTACCCATTGGGTTAAGTGCCTATGCAACATCCATGCTTCCTCTCTCTTCCTGTCTTAAAGCTACTGTGAACAGCGTCTTTAGTTTGGGTAGTCTATACCTGTTGATCCAATTGTATTGAACAAATTAGTGATACAATGCTGAGCCCTTGTGTTTTGTTGACAGATCTGTTGATTAGGCCCCGAGCGGTTTAGTAGTCCATTAGATGGACTGTTTTAATAGCCCTCTATGTAAATACCTGTAGCGTTGCATAATATGTCTACAGCAATGTATCTTCTTTGGTTAAATTGTCGACAACTTCCTGTGAAATTGGAGGGTGCCCAATTTAAATAAATAATAATAAAAATTATAGATATTAAACATTTAGGTACATACAAGTGTCATATATCAGTTCAAAGCTTAAATTATTGTTAATCTAACTGCATTAGGCTGTAAAGCGAAAGCATTCCATGCGATTGTTTGAGGACGGTGCCCCACAAAATATTTTTCAACCAGCACAGGCTTCGTGAAATCACAAATAGAGATTAATTATTCACTTACTTTTTTGAAAATCATCCTCTGAATTGTAATCCCAAGGGTCCCAGCTACAACATGTAGTGTCGTTTGGTTAGATAAAATCCTTCTTTATATTTAGTTGGCACAATCGATTTGAATAATCCACTCGTTCAACATGCAGACGAAGGAATCCAAAAAGCTACCGCTAAACTTTATTAAAACAAGTCAAAATACATTTCTATTTCATCCTCAGGTACCCTAATTAAAGTATAATATTTCAAACGGAAAGATGTAAGTTTAATAGAAAAGTAAAATTAGCAAGTGCACGTCCTTTTCATTGCGCATGCAAGACTGACTCCCAGTACCAAAACTCAAAATTCTTCCTCGTTTTGGAATAAGCAAGCCTGAAACCTTGAACAAATATTGTTTAAAGTAGTGGGAGCAAAAGGAATTGTAATCTGGGAGCTGGAATTGCAATAGGACCCATAGCTTTCCATTGAAAGAGCATGGGCTCTCAAAAACAAAAGTTCAGTTTGGTTTTTCTTTGGATTTTCTCCTACCATATCAATTGTGTTATAGTCTCATACATTATTTTACAATTTCCTCAAACTTCAAAGTGTTTTCTATCCAATGGTACCAATTATATCGATATCCTGGCATCTGGGCCTGAGTAACAGGCAGTTAATTAACTTTGGGCATGTCAGTCAGACAGGAAGTGGAGAAAAATAGACCCTAGCCTGAAGAAGATCCTTTTAGAGCTTTCCTCTGATTTGTCATCCAAAGGGTCCCAGCTATAACATGTAGTATCATTTTAGACTTTTATTCCAAAAAGTCTATTTAGTTGGCGCCATTGATTTGAGAAATCCACTCGTTCTACTTGCAGTGAAAGGAATCTTAAAATCTACCTCTAAACTTTGTTTCAACAACTCAAAATACATTTGTATTTACTCCTCCCTAAAATGAAATCAAACAAAAATGTTTCTTACGGAAAGAAGTATGTTCAATAGGAAACAGTTTACTTTGGGCACGTCATTCAGGTGGAAATTGAGAAAAAAGGGGCATAGCCCTCATAGTACCCGCAAAACACCAGTCTCAACATCAAGAGTGAAGAGGCAACTCCTGGATGCTGGCCTTCTAGGCAGAGTTCCTCTGACCAGTGTCTGTGTTCTTTTGCCCATCTTAATCTTTTATTTTTATTGGCCAATTTGAGATATGGCTTTTTCTTTGCAACTCTGGCTAGAAGGCCAGCATCCCGGAGTCGCCTTTTCACTGTTGACGTTGAGACTGGTGTTTTGCAGGTACTATTTAAAACCTCTTAGAGATCGGGCTACTTTTTTCAACATTCTGTTAAAAATCGCGCAACATTTCAATATCCTACTACTCATGCCAGGAATATAGTATATGCATATGATTAGTATGTGTGCATAGAAAACACTCTGAAGTTTCTAGAACTGGTTCAATGGAGTCTGTGACTAAAACAGAACGAGTTCCGTGGTCAAAATTGCAAGGAAACCTGATCACAAAATCGACGGAGAAAAAAATCAATCCGCCAGTCTATGTATTGTCTATTGGAAGGAAAAATACTTAAAGATGGGATTACAGTTCCTACAGCTTCCACACGATATCGCCAGTGTTGTGATTTCGATGCAACTAAATCCTTGGTCATCTGAGTAATAGCCATATCCGGTTTTCAGGTCCACAGCTGTGAAAAATGGAACCGGAAAAGTGGGCTACGTTTTACAAACTTGTGCCTATTGAATACAGAACGCTCCGTGATCAATTTGATCGTTTATTAACGTTTACTAATACCTAAAGTTGGATTACAGAAGTAGTTTGAAGTGTTTTGTCAAAGTTTATAGGCAACTTTTTTAATTTAAAAAAATAACGTTGCGTTTAAAAACGGTGTTTTTCCTGGATCTGACGGTCTTCATAAATGGACATTTTGGGTATACAAGGACCGATTTAATCAAAAAAAAGACCAAATTGTGATGTTTATGGGACATATAGGATTGCCAACAAAGAAGCTCGTCAAAGGTAATGAATGTTTTATATTTTATTTCTGCGTTTTGTGTAGCGCCGGCTACGCTAATTCTTTTGTTTACGTCCCCTTCTGGTATTTCGGGCTGTTGCATGCTATCAGATAATAGCTTCTCATGCTTTCGTTGAAAAGCATTTTACAAATCTGACTAGTTGGCTAGATTCACAACGAATGTAGCTTGAATTGAGTACCCTGCATGTGAGTTTAATGAACGTTTGAGTTTTAACCAGTGCTATTAGCATTTGGCGTAGCTCATTTGCATTTATTGTTGGCAAGGTGGGATGCTAGCGTGTCGGGTGGGCCAGAGAGGTTAATGAAGCTGCCAGTTGAGGACTTGTGTGGTGCCTGTTTTTCAAACTAGAAACTTTAATGTACTTGCTCAGTTGTGCACCCGGGCTTCCCACTCCTCTTTCTATTCTGGTTAGAGACAGTTTGCGCTGTTCTGTGAAGGGAGTCGTACACAGTGTTGTACAAGATCTTCAGTTTCTTGGCAATTTCTCGCATGGAACAGCCTTCATTTCTCAGAACAAGAATAGACTGATGAGTTTCAGAAGAAAGATCTTTGTTTCTAGCGATTTTGAGCCTGTAATCGAACCCACAAATGCTGATGCTCCAGATACTCAACTAATCTAAAGAAGCCCAGTTATATTGCTTCTTTAATCAGCACAACACTTTTCAGCTGTGCTAACCTAATTGCCAACGGGTTTTCCAATCAATTAGCTTCTTAAAATGATAAACTTCGATTAGCTAACACAACGTGCCATTGGAACACAGGAGTGATGGTTGCTGATAATGTGCCTCTGTACGCCTATGTAGATATTCCATTACAAATCAGCCATTTCCAGTTGCAATAGTCATTTACAAAAATAACAATGTCTACACTGTATTTCTGATCAATTTTATGTTATTTTAGTGGATTTTTTTTTCAAAAACAAGGACATTTCTAAGAGACCCCAAACTTTTGAACAGTCGTGTACATTTTACAGATACAGTATATTTTACATTTGTTATATTGTTGTTATTCGTCCCACCCTTCAGCTCCATTCAACTTCTCCCATTTAGCTCTTAACACCTTCCATATTGGATTTCTATTTGCCATATATTTTTCAACTGTGCTATTTCACAAAAGTTCCGAACCTTTCCAAAGATAAAAGATAAACATCTTTGCTAAAATTATTATTATATTATTGATTGATTGACAATGACTTTACAAATCACCCAGTATTGCTAGGATATTCTTTGTAATAGGACAGTTTATACATGCATCCAATCCGGACCTATGAAAATTCCAATCCGGACCTGAGAAAACTAATGAGAACTAGCTAGCTAGCCAAGCTAGTTAGCTCATAATAATCAGTAATACACCTAAACACACCTAAAAATGTTACCACCTTGGGACATGATAGGGACAAAAGTGTTTTTCCCTGAAGTGAAGGCAATTTTGTTATTTGTTAGCTAGTCTACCAATTAGCTTTCACCGCCTATCAAGACTAGCTAGCCCTACTGGCTACTGGCCAAATTAGCTAATGTTCTTGACTCTAGTTACTAAAATAAATAAAACATCTCAAATTAGCTACTCACATTAGCATGAACTTCTTTCAGGGTTTTTCTCAAAAGCTTCTCCAGTTATCAGTTCGACCACACCGTTTACACACTCATTTGTGGCACCCAAATAAAAAATGTATGCTTTTAGCTTGCGGTTTGCTTGGCCCTTTATCAAAAGGGAATACAAAAAGTATTGTGTCTGAAAGAATGATATGGATTTAATATTTGTCAAATGATTGAGCATGTCCTCAAACCCACATAAGCATCAGAATATGTCCTTACTAAGCATATCAAAATGCTACCGAGATCATGATATGGACCTAAGTCAAGAGCATATGCATTGTATGTACTGAGAAAATATGCCATGTAGGCCTACTGTCAGTATTAGTCATCATAAAGAGAAATAAGATGTCCACATAGGCCTTTCTCAGGATATCTAATGAGTCAATATCCGGCCATACCATGTGTGATATCTGGGGGGAATCAAAACGTTTTTCTGCATGAAATAAAAATATGGATTTCATATTTGACAAATTGAGCTGAAAACTCTGAAATGCATCAGAAATCAACCTTATTTTCAGCATATCAAAAAGCATATCAAGATCCGGATATAGACCTCAGCCAAGAGAAGCATATCTGTTATCAATATAGCTTAATATCTTTAATGTGCTGAGAAAACACAGATATGCGATGTATACAGTCAATATCTCAGATATTAAATTAGTCCATATCCAGCCACAGGAAATGTCCATGTGTGATATTCGGAGTACTCCCAATATCATACGTCTAAAAGACACATCTGGATTCATCACTTGTCAAGATATGGTGAGAATCCACAAACTCATTGGAAATGGTCTGTATTCTCTAGAATATCAAAACGTGTCATGTAAAGATATCCCCTGATATTGACACTTTTTTAGCCTATCTGCTGTATTTGAAGCACCACCCCCTTCTCTCCAGTTTCTCTGATGTTTCTACGGCAATCAAGCTGTTTTTACCATCCCTGTACCTGTTGCTTCTCCAGAGAGATAGTTTCCTAAACAAAACTTCATAAAGAACTACTGGACCTAAGAAGCATCATGCTCTCGGTTTGAGCACCTGATTAAGCTCCACTCATTGCACTGGTGCCATCGTAGCCATTACCATGGCATTTGTTCACCAACATCCCCTTTCAATCAGTCCAACCATTTCATTTTCCAAGTTCTAGGACACTTTTTCATTGACATTCTTGAAGCCCAAGAAACAAACTCTTAGCTTCCTAGTACATATGGAAATGAAAAAGGTTTATGACTGAGGGTTGACAATAATAAAATTTTTGAGAAACTCATGTATGTTTCTTTAACTCTCATCACCTTGGAACGAGTCCAAATAAAAATGAACTAATCTCCAAAATGGCAAAACGTTCAGTCAAAATAAACATATAGATTTTGGAGCGAGGGCAAAACACTGGCTAAATGTAGAACACAAAACTTATTGACTACCACCCTTGAAATGCAAGCAGCAACCAAGTTGACATCTCTGATTTCAAGGTGAAATCAGTGAAATCAAGAGCATCCTGATGGGTTGCATCACTGCCTGGTATGGCAACTGCTCGGCCTCCGACAGAAAGGCACTACAGAGTGTAGTGCGTATGGCCCAGTACATCACTGGGGCTAAGCTTCGTGCTATCCAGGACCTCTATACCAGGCGGTGTCAGAGGAAGGCCCTAAAAATTGTCAGACTCCAGCCACCCCAGGCATGGACTGTTCTCTCTGCTACCGCATGGCAAGCAATACAGGAGCTCCAAGTCTAGGTGCAAGAGGCTTCTTAGAACTTCTTCAGGATTGGTGGTTCCCCTGTGGGATGGTTAAGCTAACGTAGGCTAATGCGATTAGCATGAGGTTGTAAGTAACAGGAAAATTTTCAAGGACATAGACATATCTGATATTGGCAGAAAGCATAAATTCTTGTTAATCTAAATCTAACTGCACTGTCCAATTTACAGTAGCTATTACAGTGAAATAATGCCATGCTATTGTTTGAGGAGAGTGCACAGTTTTGAACATTACAAGTTATTAATAAACAAATTAGGCACATTTGGGCAGTCTTGATACAACATTTTATTTTTTGATGCAAATCCAACACAACACATCACCGAGTAACACTCTTCATATTTTCAAACATGGTGGCTGCATCACGTTATAGCTATTATTGTCAACGGCAAGGACTAGGATGTTTTTTATGATGCAAAGCTATATGTGCAAAGCTAAAACCTGACTCTAAAGGGGAGGGTCCGGGTGGGCCGTCTTACGGCAGCGGCTCGGGTGCCGTACGTGGACCCCACTCCACCTCAGTCTTGGCCCACTTAGGTGGGGACCCTCGCAGCTGGCCCCGGACTGAAGACCCTCGTAGAGGGCGCCACTGGACTTAGGGGCGCCTCTGGACTTAGGGGCGCCTCTGGACTTAGGGGCTGCGATTCTGGCGGCTCCGGAGTGAAGGGCGGTTCAGGCGGCTCCGGACAGGAGGGAGACTGGCGGTTCCGGACAGGAGGGAGACTCTGGCGGCTCCGGACAGGAGGGAGACTCTGGCGGCTCTGGACAGGAGGGAGACTCTGGCGGCTCCGGACAGGAGGGAGACTCTGGCGGCTCCGGACAGGAGGGAGACTCTGGCGGCTCCGGACAGGAGGGAGACTCTGGCGGCTCCGGACAGGAGGGAGACTCTGGCGGCTCCGGACAGGAGGGAGACTCTGGCGGCTCCGGACGGGAGAGAGACTCTTGCGGCTCCGGACGGGAGAGAGACTCTGGCGGCTCCGGTCAGGCGGGGGAACCTGAAGGGAGGAGACGGAGAGACAGCCTGGTGGGTCCTGTGGCAGCCCAAAGCACCAGGCTGTCTCTCTGTCTCCTCCCTCCATGTTCCCCCGCCTGACCGGAGCCGCCCGAGACCTACAGGAGGCCTGGTGCGTGGAGGAGGCCTCGGATGGACCGGGCTGTGGGGGAGCACTGGAGATCTGGTGCATACCACTCCCACCTCTCCCTTAGGCTCAATGCCCACATTCGCGCGGCATGGGCGGAGCGCAGGCATAGGGTTAACTGCACCCTCCCAGCGCCCCGGAGACACAGCACGCAGCACTGGCACTTGCAGGGGGCTGGCCTATAGCCCACCGGGCTATGAGCACGTACTGACGACACCGTGTGCTTGACCGCATAACATGGTGCCTGACCAGAAACTGCGCTTCTTCCCGGTAAGCACGGGGAGTTGGCTCAGGTCTAGCGCCTGACTCCGCCAATCTCCCCGTGTGCCTCCCCAAATTTATTTGGGGGGGGCTGCCTCTCGTGCCTGTTGCTGCCTCCAGTTCTTCTTTGGGGCGGCGATATTCCCCAGCCTGTGCCCAGGGTCCCTTGCTGTCCAATATCTTCTCCCATGTCCATTTCTGCAGAAATCGCTGCCTCTCGTTTCCACGCTGCATGGTCCTTTCTTGGTGGGTAGTTGTGTAATGGTCGTCGTATGAAGAAGGTTTTGGACCAAAGCGCAGTGTCGTAAGTTTTCATGTTATTTTTATTTAAATTGAACACAAAACAAAATAACAACGAGAATGAACGAAAATGAAACTGTCCTGTCAGGTGCAGAAACACAAAACAACTACCCACAAATCATAGTGGGAAAACAGGCTGCCTAAATATGGTTCTCAAACAGAGACAACGATTGACAGCTGCCTTTGATTTGGAACCATGCCAGTCCAAAACCAGAAATACAAAACATAGAACAAAAACATAGAATGCCCACCCCAACTCACTCTCTGACCAAACTAAAATAGAGACATAAAAAAGGAACTAAGGTCAGGACGTGACACAAGTCAGTTAAGAACAAATTCTTATTTACAATGATTACCTAGGAGCAGTGGGTTAACTGCCTTGTTCAGGGTCAGAACAACATATTTTTACCTTGTCAGCTAGGGGATTTGATTCACCAACCATTTGGTTACTAGCCCAAAGCTCTAACCACTATGCTAGCTGCCGCCCCAGAATAGAGCTAAGCACAGGCAAAATCTGGTTTAGTCTGCTTTCCAACAGACAGAGAGACAAATGCAACATCTAATAGACAAGGCCAAATATGCACTGGGGTTGCTTTCCAAGATGACAGTGAATGTTCCTTGAGTGGCCCAGTTACACTTTTCACTTACATCAGCTTGAAAATCTATGGCAAGACTTGAAAATGGCTGTCTAGTAATGATCAACAACTGGACAGAGATAATTATTTTTTAAATTCTTCAATGTGCAAATTTAGTTTCAATCCAGGTGTGGAAAGCTCTTAGAGACTTACCCAGAAAGACACAGCTGTAATCGCTGCCATATATTGACTCAGGGGTGTGAGTACTTATGTAAATGGTATACAGGTATATTTAATTTTCAATAAATGTGCAAAAATGACTAAAAACATGTTTTAACTTCGTCATTATGGGGTATTGTATGTAGATAGGCAAGGAAAAAATATATTTAATCCATTTTGAATTAAAAGCTGTAACACATCAAAATGTGGAATAAGTCAAGGGATATGAACAATTTCTTAAGGCACTGTGTGTTGATGAGTTCATGAGTATAAAAACTTAAATATATCAGCATGTTGACACATACCCTTAACTGTTAAGAATACTCTACAAAAATGTAAATGGGTGCACGCACATCAGGAGCGTGTTTTCAAAGTACACTGTATATACAAAAGTATGTGGACACCCCTTCAAATGAGTGGATTCAGCTATTTCAGCCAAACACATTGCTGACAGTATAAAATCAAGCACACAGCCATGAAAACTCCATAGACCAACATTGGCAGTAGAATGACCTTACATACCTTAAGGGAACATTTCAACATTTTCTGTATGGTTAGTGAAAAAGTCCATATTGCAAATGTAAGGTCCCTTACTAGACGTCCAAAAACATTTGTAAAATTTGGGGACGGCGTCGGGCCGAGCGGCAGGGCCAGACCTACCGGGAAGTCATCAAATGAACTTTGTCGGACATTCGGTTTTCGTTTTATAAAATAATCACATTTTGGTCATTTTTCCGCTATCCCGGAAAATCCCACAAGAGGGCATAAGCAATCATACTGCAATTTGACAAAACATCACGAATCACGACGGGGCCTTATCTCGAAAACTGAAAATATTTCGAAGCCGAAACTTGGTGAGCATAGGTTTGGCATAATGGGCAGTTGGCCACGAACAAGATGGCGTCTAGGCCTCAACGGTTTTTGAGTTATGGCCATTTTTCTGGGATTAAAGGTCCAAAATGAAAATAGAGAAATAATTTTTTCACTTCACGTCAAAGTCAAGCAGCCTCCGGTGTCAATAAAAAAAAATCTGCCATTTATCTATCGTCATTTAAGAGAAATCGTACAATGACAGATTGGTGATGTTCAAATATAGGTTTTTTTTTCAACAGTTACAGATCCAGTTGCAGGGTGTTCATACAAATATTTTTAAAGTGTGCTGCGGAGCTCTGCGAGATTTCTGTGATTTTCTATGATTTTCTGAAATAACACACACTCACTAAACCCTCCGTAAATAACTCAGTACTTAACGTAAAGACTTAAAACTCAGGATTCTGTAAAGGCATACCCCAATCAGGATATGGGTTTATTTATAGCTTCCTGTGCCAACAGGAAGTGCCTTAAATGGTGTCATAGTGGCTGTTTCCAAGGGTTAAAAAGGTCAGATCTTTTCAAAACTTCATATGTGTGATTAGGCAACCCTCCTGAACTGTAAAATCAGTCATTTCTCCCAACAGATGTCAAAGAAAAGCTCTCACACACACACACAGCAAGGATGGAGTGACAAAGCGCGGTGTTAAAAGACACAGAGAGCAGGCAATGGCATAAACATAATCCCAAGGCCGTGCCGAGTTCAACGAGATATCCCGCTTGACCGTAGCTCGCTCGGTCTAAGCGCAGCGACCATTAGAAAAGTAGGCCCAAAATGAAGCCTGCACCACAATGTCATTTGCTTTTGGGTGACAGTGAGAGAACCGTTAGGGTGAGAAACACAATTCGACCTCAGGTACGTTCCTAAGGTCCCCCCGATCTGTGCAAGCCTAACCTTGACCGTGTGGCATTAACCCTTCACAGATAAAAGAAGGTGTTTACATCAAACAGTTTGCATTGACTTCTCTCCCCATAGGAATACATTGCCTGCTCCTCTAAATTCATCCTGAGGCCTATGTGGGTTATGAATGCCTTATGAACCTGTCTTTGATGACAGTCCATCAGGACAATATGAGGTCTACCTGTGTCGATTCTAAGCTTCATGGACCAACCGGAAGTGCTTAAAATCACCCTAAAAGTGTATATCCATACCCTGCTTGCAATTTGATAGACATAGTGCATTGAACCCTGTGTAAATCAGTCAATTCTTAACGTAATGACTTAAAACTCAGGATTCTGTAAAAGCTTAGCCCAATGAGGATATGTGTTGACTTATAGCTTCCTGTGTCAACCGGAAGTGCCATAATTGGTGTCTCAGGGGCTGTTTCAAAGGGTTAAAAAAATCAGATCTGTCCAAAACTTCATATGTGTGATTAGGCAACTCCCATGAACTGTAAATCAGTTTTCCCATAAAAATTCAAAGGAAAACTAAATCACACAGATACACAACTTGGAAGGAGGGACGTATTGGGGTGCGGAGAGACTGACACTGCCTCCAATAGTTAGCTTTGTTCGAGCTAAAAAAGAACCGTCAGACCTAGAGTTCCGAAACTTTAGAAACTTGTTCTAGACCTCAGGTCGATAGTGCGTGGTGTGTTAGGTGGCTCTAGAAGGTTCTCGGACCGAGAAACAGCCTCATACATTTGCAATGACTTCAATTCATTTTGACCATTACGAAAATAGCGACATTTAGAAAAGTCTCAGAGACACAAGACTAGGTGCATTGAAACCGGCTCGGCCCATAGACACGGACCCCAACGTTTCTGTCCGATAGCTCATTCAAGGACCCCATAGCAAGGCATGGAAAAAAGTGGACTTTCAGCACCAATTAGGGTTTTACTCGGGCACCGAATGACCTATTGAGCCGAAACTCGGGATTCGGGGTCGCCTCACATAGGCCTACACATAATGTCCGAACTGGACACGCAGCTAGAACATAACTATATGTTTTACGTTTTTATTATGTTTTAACCTCTTACACCTATGGTGGCGCTATTTCATTTTTGGAAGAAAAACGTTCCCGTTTTAAACAAGATATTTTGTCACAAAAAGATGCTCGACTATGCATATAATTGCTACTGTTCGAAAGAAAACACTCTGACGTGTCCAGAAATACAAATATCTTCTCTGTGCGTGCCCTTTAACGTGAGCTTCAGGCAAAACCAAGATGACTTGGCATCCAGGAAATGACAAGGATTTTTGAGGCTCTGTCTTTCATGATCTCCTTATATGGCTGTGAACGCAAGAGGAATGAGTCTGCCCTTTCTGTCGTTTCCCCAAGGTGTCTGCAGCATTGTGACGTATTTGTAGGCAGATCGTTGGAAGATTGACCATAAGAGACCACATTTACCACGTGTCCGCCCGGTGTCCTGCGCCGAAATTGGTGCGCAAAAGTCACCTGCCAGTATTTTTCCATGGGGCACAGAGAGAGAAGCAAGCTTCCACGAACTGCATGTCAATGAAGAGATATGTGAAAAAACACCTTGAGGATTGATTCCAAACAACGTTTGCCATGTTTCGGTCGATATTATGTAGTTAATCCGGAAAAAGTTTCACGTTGTAGGTGACTGCATTTTCGGTTCGTTTCGGTAGCCAGGCGCAATGTAGAAAACGGAACGATTTCTCCTACACACAGACGCTTTCAGGAAACACTGCGCATCTGGTATGTGGCTGGGAGTCTCCTCATTGAAAACATCAGAAGCTCTTCAAAGGTAAATGATTTTATTTATTTGGTTATCTGGCTTTTGTGAAAATGTTGCGTGCTACATGCTACACAAAATGCTATGCTAGCTTTGCATACTCTTACACAAATTAGTCAATTTCTATGGTTCAAAAGCATATTTTGAAAATCTGAGATGACAGTGTTGTTAAGAAAAGGCTAAGCTTGAGAGCAAACGCATTATTTTAATTTTATTTGCGATTTTCAGAAATCGTTAACGTTGCGTTATGCTAATGAGCCTGAGGCTTAGTCACAATCCCGGATCCGGGATGGGGAGTTTCAAGAGGTTAAACTAAAGGCGCTGTGAATTATGGGCCTGCTCTGACATATGTGATAGTTGGCTTCTAAATGAGTTGGAAAAAGTGGGTTTGGTGTCAATTGGTATCAGTTTGGTGTGAGAATGACATCTAATTGACTGATTGACACTGACTTGCTAGTTGACTTTTGTTAATTTGCAATATGTTTAAGCGGAGAGGGACCATCACCAAAATGGCATTCTGAAATCAACACAAAAAATGGCATCACCATAGTGTCCAGACTGTGCCGAGTTCAACGAGACGCCCCGCTTGACCGTAGCTCGCTCGGTCTGAGCGCAGCGACCATGAGAAAAGTAGGCCCAAAATGAAGCCTGTACCACAACGTCATTTGATTTTGGGTGACAGCGGCGGAACCGTTAGGTTTAGAAGGACAATTCAAACACAGGAATGTTCCTAAGGTCCTCCCGATCTGTGCAAGCCTAACCTTGACCGTGTGGCATTAACTCTTCACAGTTAAAAGAAGGTGTTTACATCAAACAGTTTGCATTGACTTCTCTCCCCATAGGAATACATTGCCTTCACCTCTAAATTCAACCTGAAGCCTATGTGGGTTATGAATGCCTTATGAACCTGTCTTCTATGACAGTCCATCAGACCACTATGAGGTCTACCTGTGTCGATTCTAAGCTTCCTGGAGCAACCGGAAGTGGTTAAATTCACCCAAAACGTATTTGGATGTACATCACCAGCAAAGGTGAAAATGACTCTGCATTCAACCCTGTGTAGATCAGTCAATTCTCAACTTAAAGACTTAAAACTCAGGATTCTGTAAGTGTCTATGTCAATCAAGACATGTGTTTACTTATAGCTTCCTGTGCCAACTGGAAGTGCCTTTAATTGGGTCACACTGTCTGTTTTGAAGGGTTAGAAAAGTCACATCTCTCCAAAACTTCATGTGTGACTAGGCAACCCTCCTGAACTGTAAATCAGTCATTTCACCCAGCAGATGTCAAAGAAAAGCTCTCTCACACACACACAGCAAGGATGGAGTAAAAAAGTGCGGTGCCTAAAGACACAGAGAGCGGGCAATGGCATAAACATAATCCCTAGGCCGTGCCGAGTTCAACGATATATCCTGCTTGACCGTAGCTCGCTCGGTCTGAGAGCAGCGAGCATTAGAAATGTAGGCCCAAAATGAAGCCTGCACCACAACGTCATTTGATTTTGGGTGACAGTGGCGGAACTGTTAGGTTTAGAAAGACAATTCAACCACAGGAATGTTCCTAAGGTCCTTCCGATCCGTGCAAGCCTAAGTTTGACCGTGTGGCATTAACCCTTAACAGTAAAACAGGGTTTTTTGATCTCATAGAATACAATGATTTCTCTCCCCATAGGAATACATTGCCTGCTCCAATAAATTCAACCTGGAGCCTATATGGGTTATGAATGCTGTATGAACCTGACTTCGGTACCAGTCCATCAGGCCACTATAAGGTCTACCTGTGTCGATTCTAAGCTTCCTGGACCAACCGGAAGTGGTTAAAATTGACCTAAAAGTGTATACCCATAACCTGCCTGCAGTTTGATAGACATAGTGCATTCAAGCCTGTGTAAATCAGTCAGTTTTTATGGTAAAGACTTAAAACTCAGGATTCTGTAATAGAATACCCCAATGAGGATGTGTGTTGAGTTATAGCTTCCTGTGCCAACCGGAAGTGCCATAGTTGGTGTCTCGTGGGCTCTTTCGAGGGGTTAAAAAAATCTGATCTTTCCAAAACTTCATATATGTGATTAGGCAACCCCCATGAACTGTAAATCAGTCATTTTTCCCATAAAATTTCAAAGGAAAACTAAATCACACACACACACAGCTTGGAAGGAGGGACCCATTGGGGTGCGTAGAGACATACACTCCCTGCATTAGTTAACCTTGTTGGAACTTTTAAAGAACCGTCAGACCTAGAGTTCCGAAACTTTAGAATCCTGTTCTAGACCTCAGGTCGATAGTGCGTGGTGAGTTAGGTGGCTCTAGAAGGTTCTCGGACCGAGAAACAGCCTCGTACATTTGCAATGACTTCAATTCATTTTGACAATGACGAAAATGTCAACATTTAGAAATGTCCAAGAGTCACAAGACTAGGTGCATTGTGACCGTCTCGGCCCATAGAGACAGAACCCAACGTTTCTGTCCGATAGCTCATTCAAGGACCCCGTAGCAAGTAATTGAAAAAAGTGGATTTTCAGCACCAATTAGGGTTTTGCTCGGACACTAAATGACCTATCGAGCCGAAACTTGGGATTCGGGGTCGCCTCAGCTAGGCCTACACATAACAGAAGAAATGGACCCGCAGCTAGAATGTAACTACGTGTTTTATGTTTTTTTATGGTTTGAACCAAAGGCGTTGTAAATTTTGGGCCAGCTCTGAAGTATGTGATAGTTGGCTTCTAAACGAGTTGGGAAAAGTGGGTTTGGTGTCAGTTTGTATCAGTTTGGTGTCAGAATGATATCAAATTGACTGATGGACGGTGACTTGCTGGTGACTCTTGTCCATTTGCAATATGTTTAAACAGTGAGGTACCATCACCAAAAGTGACATTCTGAAATCAACCCTAACGAGCGATGGAGAGGTACCAGAATCACTGCCCAGCCATCCCGAGTTCATCGGGCCAGTCAATTTTGCATTCCTGCACGATTTTTATAGCATGACAAATTCGTGATGGTGAATGCCCATTGAACCATATTGCAAATGCACAGTGACTTTGCAAAAGTGAGAAAACATTTGCAATATGTTTAAACAGTGAGGTACCATCACCAAAAGTAACATTCTGAAATCAACCCTAACGAGCGATGGAGAGGTACCAGAATCACTGCCCAGCCATCCCGAGTTCATCGGGCCAGTCAATTTTGCATTCCTGCACGATTTTTATAGCATGACAAATTTGTGATGGTGAATGCCCATTGAGCCATATTGCAAATGCACAGTGACTTTGCAAAAGTGAGAAAACATCACCAAATGGACATGATGAAATCAACACCACGAGTGATGGAAAGGAACAACAATCACTGCCCGGCCATCCCGAGTTCATCAGGCCAATCAATTTTGCATTTCTGCAGGATTTTTGAGCATGTCAAATTTCTTATGACTTTTGGCCCCCACAAAACATATGCCTTACGCACAAGTAAAAAATGAATAAAAAAATATGATAATAAAATATGACTAAAGTATGTTGATACAGTTCTTGTACGTGTGTAATTGACACAAAATTCAAAAGAATTTCGAAAAACGGTCCAGGAAGCACATTTTTTAGGGGTGTGTGAAGTTTTTTATGAAATTTTGCAATTTTTGTCTTTTGACTTCCTATGAAATCATATTGCAAATGGACAAAACATGTGCCTTATGCGCAAGTAATAATAAAAAAAATTCTGATAATAAAATTGGACAAAAGTACATTCATACAGTTCTTACACATGTGTAATTCACAAAAAAGCGAAAGAATTTTGAAAAACGGGCCAGAAAGCACTTTTTTAAGGGGTGATAAGTTTTTGACAAAAAATTTTGGATGTTGACTTGGGGTCCATTTCCTATATGAAAAACCACGGTGGAGCGCACACGCCACCTGTTGGATTTTTGAAGTGTTACAACTGGCAATTGCTATATGGCATTTGAAAAACATTTTTATGAATCAACGCCGATTTGGGTGGTATTGGCCATCGTGTACATGGTTTGTCCTATGCCAATGTTTTCCCATTCATTTTTGTCCATTTCAGGGGGTATTCCCTTACTGAACAGTGACTTTCAACTTGGCACCGTCGTAGGATGCCACCTTCGAAAACAAATCATTTCATCAAATTTCTGCCATGCTAGAGCTGTGCTGGTCAAATGTTAAGTGCTGTTACTGTGAAGTGGAAACGTCTAAAAGCAACAACGGCTCAGCCGCGAAGTAGTAGCTCACAAAAGAGTATCACAGAGAGCTGAAGTGCATGCCTGTCCTCAGTTGCAACGCTCACGACCAAGTTCCAAACTGCCTTTGGGAAGCAACATCAGCATAATAACTATTCGTCGGGAGTTTCATGAAATGGGTTTCCATGGTGGAGCAGCCGCACGCACACAAGCCTAAGATCACCATGAGAAATGCCAAGCATCGTCTGGAGTGGTGAATCACACTTCGCCATCTGGCAGTCTGACGAACTAATCTGGGTTTGGCAAATGTCAGGCGAAATGCTACCTGCCCCAATTCTGATTCAGTTTGGGGAAGTCCTTTTCCTGTTTCAGCATGACAATGCCCCCGTGCACAAAGTGAGGTCTGTACAAAAATGGTTTGTCAAGCTCGGTGTGGAAGATGTTGACTGGTCTGCACAGAGCCCTGACCTTAACCCCATGGAACAGCTTTGGGCTGAACTGGAACACCGACTGCAAGCCAGGCCTAATCACCCAACCAAATCTCGCTTAGGGCCCCCAAAAGTCTAGAGGCGGCACTGGCTGGGCTCCACGGCGCTGTAAGCCAGGCTATCAGAACAGACCTCCATGAGATGACTGGCCCTGCCAGGTGATTAGATCAGAAGGAGACAGAGTCATCTCAGATGGTCTGTTTAATGTACCTCTGAGGGTATTGTATCAGTGCATGATAATTATGGAAGGAAAGGAATGGAAAGGAAAGGAAATACGGAAAGGAAAGGGAAGGATAGGATAGGAATAAGGTGTACTGTACATGGTAGGGGTAGGTGAACTGGTAATGACCAGAAAGGTTGTATTCATTGTACTTTCCAGGTGTACGTATATCACAGCACACTAGATTTCTCAGAGCAGACAGAAATTTATAACTGGATTGAGGGTAAAAATGCAAACATATTTTTTGTGTTTTTTCTTTTATTTTACTCGATACTGTTGTGCTGCATTTGCCTAATCTTGTAGCAGACACTTCCACTATCCTTTGTCCAAGAGAGGTGGGTAAATGAACACTGGAATGTTAAACATATTTTACTACTGTGATCATTTCTACTAGGGTTGACGGAGGCTATCGCCTTTCCTTTCCCGAGCAGCACAGCAAAATACTTTCCCCCAAATCCTCTAATACTCTTTTCTGCTTTCATTTTTTACCATGTGTATATTTTCCTATTTATCTTTCTCTATGTCTGTTTGTTAGAGGTACAAACTCTTTTACATTTGCTCACATACACTCAAAGTATAAATATTGGATTAAGTAAACAAATCCGTGGACTCACAGCTGAATGGTTGCGGGGATGAAATGGTACTTAATCCGCCCAGAGCGTTACAGTGGTAACTCCTTTAAAAGTTGTGTTATACTGTGGCACACCTTGCAGGCTGCCTCAGCATTCTGTGAGATGTCATTTAATTGTCAGACATTTTTTCTTTTAATGCAAGTTAGTGCTAGTTTGACCATCAGAGTACATCTTTGAGAAGCATTCGATAGTCTTCCATATTGCAGGCACACGGGAGACCAGGGTTCACTTCCCCAAACAGGAGGAAGGAGTAGGATGTCTTTGTAAATAACAATGTCTTCCTAACTGATTCCATATGTGTTATTTCATATTTGTGATGTCTTCACTATTATTCTACAATATTAAAAATAGTACAAATATAAAAAAATCCTGGAATGACTAGGTGTGTCCAAACTTTTGACTGGTACTTGCTTAATTAATTTGATTCAATTTATGGTGTTTCTATTCCATGAAAAATGAAAAACCCTCTGGGATTCTGTTAGGATGGAACGGAAAATATAGCACTGTACAACGTGATGGTCAGCAGTACAGTACTGGGCTATTTAGCTAAAGAATCCATGTGTCGTGCAGATGGGTGACCAGGGTACAATCCCCCGACGGGGAGGAAGGAGTAGGGTGTCAATAAGAAATTGTTCTTAACTGATTTTATATGTTTTATTCCATAGTTGTGCTGTCTTCACTATTACTCTACAATGTAGAAAATAGTAAAAATATAGAGAAATCCTGGAATGAGTTGTTGTGTCCAACTTTTGAGTCGTACTCGCTTAATTCATTTGATTAATATTATGGTGTTTCTATTCCGTGAAAAACGAAAAACCCTCTGGGTAAATTCAGACCGTTTCGTTCTCGGAGCGCACACTGGACGTTCGGACCGTGGAGCAGGGTTGATTTGAGCTTTCTGGCCTTACAGTGGCAGTCAAGCACCCAAGCTAACTTTGGCTAGCTTGATAGCTACTTCTAGACACAAATGAGACCACTCTGACCATTTTACTCGCCCTAGCAGAGCTGGTTAGGCAGTTTTCATGTTGACCAGAGCGTTGGTGATTGTAACTGTGCTGCTGGAAACAATTTAATTACAATTTTTTGCCAACGTTCATTGACTCCGACCATAATTAACGGGTGTTGAGTGCTCGTAAATTCATTATTCTGCGCTCTGCTACATTTTTGCAATCAAATATCTTGTAATAGAGCGCAATACTTCATGCATTGTATTCATTTTATTGTGAACAAAATATGTAGTTGAAAACAAAACAAATTATTTTCGCTATCAACCACCCTCCATTTTGGCCATTTTTTGAGTGTCAGTTTGACTACAACCAATACTGTTAAGTCTTTCTTTCTGACACAGAGGAAGTCCTAGCGAACACCTACAGTACAAGGAAGGACTGTGTGCTCTAACTCCCCCTTGGAGCAATGAAGCCGTGATGCTGGGTACCTCTAACCTCACAACTTTAAAGGAGGAACCACTGTGTCTCGCAGGTGTTTTGCAAACTGTGCTCTTCAGAAAACATTGAAATCAGTCCGGGCTTTCATGTAGGATGAGGTGAAGTAAAGTCAAGTTCTAGCTGTTTGTGAGGTAAACATTAGCTCAGTAAAGGGGGGGTTGGTGGATCTCAGTCCTCCACTTTACACCTTAGCCTCCTAGTCTGAAACAGTCTATTGTGCATATATATAAGTGATTAAGTACCTAATATAAAAGGAAATGGGGTTTGCAATATCATACACATACTGTCACGGTACCAATACAACTTAACTGTGTTTGAGATACTTAAATAAAGGTTACATTTAAAAATTCCCCTAATTTCCCTGGCTGCCCCCTGTCAGAACCAGATGCTCTGTTCTGCTGAGACCACTGAAGAGCTGAAAAGACAGAGTATAAGAAGGAGATGTAATTGTAGCATATACAGAGGAAAACACACAATATAGCAGAGTGAGTTTATGCCAAAAGAAATAATGACAAATGAATAATGAATTTCACACATTACAATTAGCAAAAAAAATATTCCTCCCCTAAACCATGCTCTATACCCAAAGGAATATAGGTACATTTGTGTTGGCGTGGTCTTTAGATGTTTTCCTGACTGAGTTAGAATAGATTACCTACAGTAAGTAGTATGATGAGCCGAGCTGTAATAGGAACAAACCCTGAGCCCTTCCCAGTTTCCCCCTGGTATCAGGTGTCCTTCAGTTTAAGGCTCTGGTCAAATCGTGTGCACTATATAAGGAATAGGGTGCCATTTGGGACATACACTTTGTCTTACTGACTGGCTCCAGGTTCGGGTGGCCAACCGCCACCGCGAAAGGCATCGGTTGGATGTTTTATTGGTGCTCAATGTTGATTCATCCCCTGTGTACATGTAGTACAGCTTCAGTGGAGCAGGGGAGATGTAGGGTGCATCCAAAAAGTACCCTATCCCCTATACAGTGCACTACTTTTGACCAGAACCCTATGTGCCCTGTTCAAAAGTAGTGTACGAAATGGGGAATAGGGTGTAATGTGGAATGCATTGATGGAGAGAGGTGTGAGAGAGGAAAGGCCCAGCTGATTAAACGAGAGTACATATCTTATGTGAGATTTGTAATGGTTCTCGTCTGGTGAAGGAGAAGCAGACCAAAATGCAGCGTGATATTTTTGAGACATGTTTAATGACGGAGAAAGAACGAACAATACAAAACAACAAACGGACCGTGAAAACCTATACAGCCTATCTTGTGACAACAAACACAGAGACAGGAACAATCACCCACGAAATACTCAAAGAATATGGCTGCCTAAATATGGTTCCCAATCAGAGACAACGATAAACACCTGCCTCTGATTGAGAACCACTCCAGACAGCCATAGACTATGCTAGACACCCCCACTAAACCACACACCCAATACCTAACAAAACCCCAAGACGAAACACACCACAGTAAACCCATGTCACACCCTGGCCTGACCAAATAAATAAAGACAAACACAATATATTTCGACCAGGGCGTGACAAGATTAGTCTACATGATCCATATTTTCGAGTGGTAATAGAGCAGTCATTTAGGGGCCTGGAGAGAGAGAAATGACTATCAGTCAGGATGCTGGATGAGTTTGTTGGGGCCAGGCATGGAGGTTTATTGAGTGCAGTGTGTGTGTGAGAGGGAGGTGTGTGTGTGCTTAAGTGCATGTGTGTGTGAGCACGTGTGTGACTATGTGTGTGTGTGTGTGTGTGTGTGTGTATGCACGTGCCCGCGTATGTCAGATGGGTGTGAGGCTACAGCCTCTAGCTCTAACACTCTTACAGTTCTAAAGAAGGATGTCCTCTCCCCGGCCTCCGTTAACCAACACCACACACCATCTGGTATATGAGGGCCCTGGTGACTCACAGTATCTCTCACCAGGTAATGGCTAAGTCGTTCTGACAACAGTGTGAGACACACATTAGATCAGAGAGGGGCTGTTCAAAGCACTTGACTCCCTGTGGCCCTGCATTATGAGAAACGGATGTCAGGGCCAAATGAGATACGCAGTTGGAGGACTGTTCTTTCATTATGTTACAAATCTCCACACACCCTCCACCTATTCAACATCTCCTCATATCCGACAAATGCATTGTGGAAAGTCATAACCATTACGTCTCTCTCTCTCTCTCTCTCTCTCTCTCGCTCTCTGTCTCTTCATGCAAGCCATAACCACTTCACTAGCTACTGCAATAGGGGATTTGAGGTTACAGTTACAGGCACACAATTCCCTATTTCCAGGATAATAGTGCTCTTTATAAGGAGATGGAGCTGGACACATACCAATGCACATGTATAGGGGTGAGTGCCTGATTGTAATATGATCTCCTCGCCTGGTGAATATAACATCCAGTTCTATCAGAGGCTAGGATTACCTAGGACCATTGAGAATCATACATCCCAAATCGCACACTGTTCCCTTTATAGGGCTCTGGTCAAAAGTAGTGCACCATATAGGGTATAGTGTGTCATTTGGAGACAAACACACCAAGTCTTGCAGCTGAGATTACCATCAGGATGAGAAGATAGACAGACAGAGTGGAGAGAGGGGGAGAAGCTTAGAGGAGAGGAGTCAGATAAGACCTGGAGTGATTGACTGAGAGGATGAAGGGAGGGAGGGATGGATGGTGGCTTGGGGGAAGGTCTGGACCTAGTGGTGAGTTTTGAGCAGAGCTATAGTACAGCTAAGGTCATATCTGACCCTTCATGGGTAAGGTTTCATAATTATGTTAACTTTCCCAAAATGTTAAGGTTCCTAGAAATCATGGTTGGCAAATTCTCAGATTAGCTGCTTATTCACTCCAGATTCCAGGAATCTTCCAACGGAAACTGAGAACATTACTGGAATTTAGCAACCCTATATTTGACTCTTCAGGATTAGGGGCTAAGAACCTCCACCCCAATCCAATGCCAACGCAGTCCGACAGTCAATACAATTGTCCCAAAAACATTGTGCCATCCATCCAGAAAATATGGTTCTGCCCAATAAATAGCGTTAGCCTGCCCGTACCATAACCCCACTGCCATCATGGGGCACTCTGTTCACAAAGTCGACAGCAAACCGTCAGCAAACCGTTCGCCCAAATGACACCCTACACCCAGTTCTCAAAAATGACATTGGACCCGGCTTATGGTAGAGGAATGCACAGTAAATTCTCTGTCAACAGCTCTGGTAGACATTCCTGCAGTCAGCATGCCAATTGCACGCTCCCTCAAAACTTGAAACATGGGTGTCATTGTGTTGTGTGACAAAAATCCTTTTTGTTTTGTTCCCAACACAAGGTGCAACTGTGTAATAATCATGCATTTAATCAGCTTCTTGATATGCCACACCTGTCAAGTGGATGGGTTATCTTGGCAGAGAAGAAATGCTCACGAAGTGGGATGTTCACAAATGTGTGCAAAAAAATTGAGAGAAAAAGCTTTTTGTGTACTGTATATGGAACATTTCTGGGATCTTTTATTTCAGCTCATGAAACATGTGACCAACACTTTAGATGTTTCGTTTATATTTTTGTTCAGTGCAATATAAAAGTAAAACACCTAATAATACATGCACAATGGCTCAATGAGTAACGATAACTTGGCTATAGACACGGGGTACCAGTACCGAGTCGATGTGTAGGGGTACGATTTAATTTAGTTAGTTATGTAAATATACAGTAACTACTGTATGAATAAGTGACAGATAAAAAACAGTAGTAGCAGTGTATGTGTCAAACAGGATCAATGCAGATAGTCTGGGTCACTATTTGGTTAACTATTTAACTAACTATTTAACAGTCTTATGGCTTGGGGGTAAAAGCTGTTCAGGTTCCTGTTGGTTCCAGACTGTCTGGAGTGTTGGACAATTTTTCGGGCCTTCCTCTGACACCGCCTGGTATAGAACTCCTGGATGGCGGTGAGCTCGGTCCCAGTAATGTACTACCCTCTGAAGCGCCTTGTGATCGGACGCCAAGCAGTTGCTATTCCAAGCCGTGATGCAGCCAGTCAAGATGCTCTCAATGGTGCAACTGTAGAACTTTTAGAGGATCTGAGGGCCCATGCCAAATCTTTTCAGCTACCTGAGATGGAAGAAGTGTTGCTGTGCCCTCTTCATGTGTCCTGTGTTGGTGTGTGTGGACCATGATAGATCCTTAGTGATGTGGACACCGAGGAACTTGAAGCTCTCAAAACACTCCACTACAGCACTGTTGATCTGAGTGAGGGTATGCTCGTCCCTCCATTTTCTGGAGTCCACGATCAGCTCCTTTGTCTTGTTGACATTGAAGGAGAGGTTGTTGAACAAACACCGCACTACCAGGTCTCCGACCTCCTCCATACAGGCTGTCTCATCATCATAGACGATCAGGCCTACCATCGTCATCTGCAAACTTAATGATGGTATTGGAGTTGTGAACTGCCACGCAGTCGTGGGTGAACAAGGAGTACAAGAGGGGACTAAGCACGAACCCCTGAGGGAATCCCGTATGGAGGGTCAGATGTGTTGCCTACCATCAACACCTGGTCCAGAATCCAGTTGCAGTGGGAGGTGTTAAGTCTCAAGGGTCCATAGCTTAGTGATGAGCTTGGAAGGGACTATGGTGTAGTTAATAAACCTTTTGTGACTAGGGGGCAGTATTATCTTTTTTGGAAAAATTCCATTCCCGTAGTAAACAGGATATTTTGTCAGGACAAGATGCTAGAATATGCATATAATTGACAGCTTAGGATAGAACACACTCTAAAGTTTCCAAAACTGTAAAAATATTGTCTGTGAGTATAACAGAACTGATGTTGCAGGCGAAAGCCTGAGAAAAATCCAATCTGGATGTGCCTCATGTTTAGAAAGCGCTGCGTTCCAATGCGTCCCTATTGAGCAGTGAATGGGCTATCAACCAAATGACTCTTTCTCCGTATTCCCGAAGGTGTCTACAGCATTGTGACGTAGTTTTACGCATTTATGTTGAAGAATACCCGTAAGTGGCTACATTGCGCAAGTGGTCACCTGATGGCTCCCAGAGTGACTCTCGCGTAAAATACAGAGGTAGCCATTATTCCAATCGGTCCTACTGAAAAGCTAATTGTCCCAACGGATATAATATCGAATAGATATTTGTAAAACACCTTGAGGATTGATTATAAACAACGTTTGCCATGTTTCTGTCGATATTATGGAGCTAATTTGGAATATTTTTTGCCGTTTCGTGACTGCAAATTCCGGGCAATTTCTCAGCCAAACGTAAAGAACAAACTGAGCTATTTCGCCTACAAAAACAATATTTTTGGAAAAAAGGAACATTTGCTATCAAACTGGGAGTCTCGTGAGTGAAAACATCCGAAGCTCATCAAAGGTAAACGATTTAAATTGATTGCTTTTCTGATTTCCATGACCAAGTTACCTGCTGCTAGCTGGACAAAATGCTATGCTAGGCTAACGATAAACTTACACAAATGCTTGTCTAGCTTTGGCTGTAAAGCATATTTTGAAAATCTGAGATGACAGGGTGATTAACAAAAGGCTAAGCTGTGTCTCAATATATTTCATTTGTGATTTTCATGAATAGGAATATTTTCTAGGAATATTTATGTCCGTTGCGTTATGCTAATTAGTGTCAGTCGATGATTACGCTCCCGCATGCGGGATGGTTAGTCACTAAAGGTTATGAACAGCATTCTCATATTGTTGTTCCTCTTGTCCAGTTGGGAAAGGGCAGTGTGGAGTGCAGTAGAGATTGCGTCATCTGTGAATTTGTTGGGGCAGTATGCAAATTAGAGTGGGACCAGGGTGTCTAAGTTGATGTGAGCCATGATCAGCTTTTCAAAGCATTTCATGGATACGGATTTGAGTGCTCCGGAGCAATAGTCATTTTGACAGTTTACCTTGGCATTTTTGGGTACAGAGACAATCAAGGCCTTAAATGTGTAGGTATTACAGACTCAGTCATGGAGAGGTTGAAAATGTCAGTGAAGCGCATGCTCTGAGTACACATGCTGGTAATACGTCTGGCTCAGCGTCCTTGTGAATGTTAATCTGTTTAAAGTTCTTACTCACATCGGCAGCAGAGAGCGTGATCACACAGTTGTCCTGAACATTTGGCACTCTCATGCATGGTTTAGTGTTGCTTTCCCCGATGCGAGAATATAATTAATTTAGCTCATCTGGTAAAACTTGCATCACTGGGCAGCTCGTGGCTGGGTTTCCCTTTGCACTCCGTTATAGTTTGTAGTAGGATTCGATCTTAGTCCTGTATTGACGCTTTCCTGTTTGAGGGTGTAGCTGGATTTATTATAAGCTTCCGGATTAGTTTCCCGCTCCTTGAAAGCGGCAGCTCATTCTTTAGCTCTGTGCGGATGTTGTAAGACGTCTAGGTATAGCAGTAAAGGCGGAGTCAGGCGGGGTGCCTCCACATCTGCCTCTCCTATGCTGACTTATTACTTTTCGCGTCTCGGGTATTAGGGCCTGATCGGGGTGAGTATATCCTGCGCCTCTGACTCATTGACATAGAAATCATCATCCATATCGAGGTTAGTGATCTTTGTTCTGATGTTCAGAAGCCTTTTTCGGTCATAGCAAATGATGACGGGAACATTATGTGCCAAAAAAGTGAAGATTAGAACAAGCCTTGAATAAAAAGGTACCAGGCGGAGAAGTTATGGGCAGCAGGATGAGGACTTGGTATGGGTAAAGCAGGACTGTGGCAGAGTCCTGGGAGAGAAGAGAGAAGCTAACCCTACACTTGTAGAAATAAAGGTGCTATCTAGAACCTAAAAGGGTTCTTCGGCTGTCCCCATAAGAGAAGCCTTTGAAGAACCATTTTTGGTTCTAAGTAGAACCCTTTCCACATAGGGTTATACATGGAACCCAAAAGGGTTCTAGCAGGAGCCAAAAAGGGTTATCCTGTGGAGACAGCCGAAGAACCCATGCACTGATGATACTATATGTGTAAATTGTATTGGGGAGATGGCGCCAGGGGGATCGTTTGTCGAATGGAATGTTCATATTTTCTCAAATGTCTCTTTCTCTCTCTTTCAATCAATCAGTCAAATGTACTTATTAAGCCCTTTTTACATCAGCTGATGTCACAAAGTGCTGTACAGAAAACCAGCCTAAAACCCCAAACAGCAAGCAATGTGGCTAGAAAACTCTCTCTCTCTCTCTCTCTCTCTCTCTATGATTGCTTGTCCCTGCTATCTGCTGGCAGCAGCTCTGTTTGTGCAGCGCCACTGAATATCAAAAACGGTCTGTTAATTTTATGCATCTGACACACGTCTGCTTTTCGGCAGGAAGCCGCTGGCTGGATGGCATCTGGGGCCGAGCCAGACTCCTTATCTCATTCCTAGTCCACCTTCTGCCATCCATCGGTCGGTCCACATACTGTCTGCGTCCCAAAATGTACCATATTCCCTTTAAAGTGCAATAATTTTGACCAGATCTCTGGTCAGAATTAGTGCACTGAAGATGGAGTAGTGTGCCAATTGGGATGCACTCACTATCAGGAATGAGGGCCTAGTTCATGGCATTTGCTTGAAAAAAGTATGTGTTTTGCTTGTGTTGTTACTTGGGACCCCCCCTGATGAGGATGAGATAATATAGGGAGTATTTTGTAAGTCTTTTTATCCTTTCTCTAAGGTACTAATTTTATATTCTGATAAATATTTCTAAATAAATAAGACCTCAGAAAAAAAATTATAGATCTCCCCAAGTCTGGTTAATCCTTGGGAGCAGTTTCCAAAACTCTGAATGTACCACGTTCATCTGTACAAACAATAGTACGCAAGTATAAACAACATGAGACCACGCCGCCGTCATTCCGCTCAGGAAGGAGACGCATTCTGTCTCCTATTGATGAATGTACTTTGGTGTGAAAAGTGCAAATCAATCCCAGAACAACAGCAAAGGACCTTGTGAAGATGCTGGAGGAAAGAGGTACAAAAGCATTGTGGCAAAGAAGGGGGTCGAGTGGTAAATGGCAGATATGTGAGAGCAGAACTAATAAACGGGCTCTGCCCGATCACTAAAATGGCCACCCCTGTCAGAACTACAGATCACAAAATGGCCGACCACCAAAACTACAAGTCCCAGAAGCAAGGGGAACCCTCAGAAGGTGGAGCCAACCCACAGATAAAGGGTCAAGAAAAACCAGGAAGAGGAGAAGAGAGTGCTGGAAGGATCTATGAACAATAGAGAAAGAGACAATAGAGATTGGCTGGATTTACCGTGTATGAGCTGGACTGTTTTGGACTTACCTGTTGGCGTTTGGACCTGGACCTACCGTGAACTCGATTCGTGTACCGAACCCTGCTATCCTTGACCTCGCCTACGGCCTGGGTGGACCAGAACGAAGAAACAAACACACAGGTACTGTCCTGTTCGAAATAACTCTCATTCTTGGGTGATTTGGTGACAGTTTACCACTTAGTTTGTGACAAACGCTCCTAACCTTGAAGAGGTTTGCCACAGTATCTATATCCATAGTAAAACGAGTGAAATATCGACATAACCTGAAAGGTCACTCAGCAAGGAAGAAGCCAGCGCATGTCCAGGCCCATCTGAAGTTTGTCAATGACCATCTGGATGATCCAGAGGAGGAATGGGAGAAGGTCATGTGGTCTGATGAGACAAAAATAGAGCTTTTTGGTCTAAACTCCACTCGCCGTGTTTGGAGGAAGAAGAAGGATGAGTACAACCCCAAGAACACCACCCCAACCGTGAAGCATGGATGTGGAAACATCATTTTTGGGGATGCTTTTTTCCAAAAGGACAGGACGACTGCACCGTATTGAGGGGTGGATGGATGGGGCCATGTATCGCGAGATCTTGGCCAACAACCTCCTTTCCTCAGCAAGAACATTGAAGATGGGTCGTGGATGGGTCTTCCAGCATGACAATGACCCGAAACACACAGCCAGGGCAACTAAGGAGTGGCTCCGTAAGAAGCATCTTAAGGTCCTGGAGTGGCCTAGCCAGTCTCCAGACCTAAACCCAATAGAAAATCTTTGGAGGGAGCTGAAAGTCCGTATTGCCCAGTGACAGCCCCGAAAACTGAAGGATCTGGAGAAGGTCTTTATGGAGGAGTGGGCCAAAATCCCTGCTGCAGTGTGTGCAAACCTGGTCAAGAACTACAGGAAACGTATGATCTCTGTAATTGCAAACAAAGGTTTCTGTACCAAATATTAAGTTCTGCTTTTCTGATGTATCAAATACTTACATCATGCAAGAAAATGCAAATTAATTACTTAAAAATCATACAATGTGATTTTCTGGATTTTTGTTTTAGATTCCATCTCTCACAGTTGATGTGTACCTATGATAAAAATTACAGACCTCTACATGCTTTGTAAGTGGGAAACACTGCTGATTTTGCAGGTTATCAAATACTTGTTCTCCCCACTGTATGTGTTCTCCTGGTTGGAAACTGACTGGAAAATCGTTTTAATCTTGCATTCTAAACATCTCATGTTTAAGATGAGAACACAAAACAAATCCCATGCCTAATGTTTAACTTTTAAACACTGTCATTTAGGTTACAAACATGGTTTTACAGTGTAATACATGCACTTTGTGGAAGAACTAGCAATCCTCTAATCATTCGACAAAGTTTAAACTGTATCCCTCTCTGTACAGAGATACTTCCGGCGCTGACAGAGATGCCTGCCTCGCTTCTCGTTCCTAGGAAACTATGCAGTATTTGTTTTTTTCATGTGTTATTTCTTACATTGTTACCCCAGGAAATCTATAGGTTTTATTACATACAGTCGGGAGGAACTATTGGATATAAGAGCAAAGTCAACTCACCAACATTACAACCAGGAATACGACTTTTCCGAAGTGGATCCTCTGTTTGGCCCACCACCCAGGACAATGGATCGGATCCCAGCTGGTGACCCAAAACAACGGCGCCGCTGAAGGGGCAGTCTTCTGCTCAGTCTCTGTAGACGGGCACATTGTGCACTACTCCTGAGCATACTACTCGCCAATGTCCAGTCTCTTGACAACAAGGTAGATGAAATCCGAGAAAGGGTTGCCTTCCAGAGAGACATCAGAGAGTGTAAAGTTCTTTGTTTCACGGAAACATGGCTCACTTGAGACACAATATCGAAGTCGGTAAAGCCACCTGGTTTCTTCACGCATCACGCCGACAGCAACAAGCATCTCTCTGGTAAGAAGAAAAGCGGTGGTGTATGCCTTATGATTAACGAGACGTGGTGTGATCATAACAACATACAGGAACTCAAGTCCTTTCGTTCACCTGACTTAGAATTCCTCACAATCAAATGCCGACCGTATTATCTACCAAGAGAATTCTCTTCGATCATATTCACAGTCGTGTATATTCCCCCCCCAAACAGACACCCCGAAAGAACTTCATTCGACTCTATGTAAACTGGAAACCACATATCCTGAGGCTGCATTTATTGTAGCTGGGATTTTAACAAGGCTAATCTGTAAACAAGGCTCTGTAAATTCTATCAACATATCGATTGCAGGACCCGGGTTCGCAAAACCCTGGATCATTGTTATTCTAACTTCCGCGATGCATATAAGGCCCTCTCCTGCCCTCCTTTCGGAAAATCTGACCACGACTCCATTTTGTTGCACCCAGCCTATAGACAGCAACTAAAACAGGAAGTACCCGCGCACAGGTCTGTTCAACATTGGTCCGACCAATCAGATTCCACGCTTCAAGATTGCTTCGATCATGTGGACTGGGATATGTTCCAAATAGCGTCCAACAACAACACTGATGAATACGCTGATTTGGTGAGCGAGTTTGTTAGCAAGTGCATCGGTGATGTTGTACCCACAGCATCTTTTTAAACATTCCCCAACAAGAAACCGTGGATTGATGGTAGCATTCGCGCAAAACTGAAAGCACGAACCACTGCTTTCAATTAACCAGAAACATGACAGAATACAAACAGTGTAGCTATTCCCTCCACAAGGCAATCAAACAAGCTAAGCGTCAGTACAGAGACAAAGTAGAGTCGCAATTCAACGGCTCAGACACGAGAGGTATGTGGCAGGGTCTACAGTCAATCACGGACTGCAAAAGAGAACCAGCCCTGTCGCGGACCACGATGTCTTGCTCCCAGACAGATTAAACAACTTCTCGCTTTGATGACAATACAGTGCTACTGACATGATGCTCTACCAAAACCTGCGGGCTCTCCTTCTCTACAGCCAACATGAGTAAAACATTTAAACGTGTTAACCCTCGCAAGGCTGCCGGCCCAGACAGCATCCCCAGCCGCATCCTCAGAGCATTCGCAGACCAGCTGGCTGGTGTGTTTACGGACATATTCAATCAATCGTTATCCCAGTCTGCTGTTCCCACATGCTTCAAGAGGGCCATTGTTCCTGTACCCAAGAAAGCTAAGGTAACTGAGCTAAATGACTACCGCCCCATTGCACTCACTTCCGTCATCATGAAGTGCTGTGAGAGACTAGTCAAGGACCATAACACCTCCACCATACCTGACAGCCTAGACCCACTCCAATTTGATTACCGCCCCAATAGGTCCACAGATGACGCAATCGCAATCACACTGCACACTGCCCTAACCCATCTGGACAAGAGGAATACCTATGTATGAATGCTGTTCATTAACTACAGCTCAGTACCCTCCAAACTTGTCATTAAGCTCGAGACCCTGGGTCTCGACCCCACCCTGTTCAACTGGATCCTGGACTTCCTGACGGGCCGCCCCAGGTGGTGAGGGTAGGTAACAACATCTCCACCCAGCTGATCCTCAACACTGGGGCCCCACAAGGGTGTGTTCTCAGCCCTCTCTTGTACTCCCTGTTCACCCACGACTGCATGGCCATGCACGCCTCCAACTCAATCATCACGTTTGCAGACGACACTACCGTGGTAGGCTTGATTACTACCAAAATGATTACTACCAACCAGGAAGTGGGAAATCTGAGGTTTGTAGTTTTTCAAGTGATGCCTATCCAATATACTGTGTCTATGGGGTCAGATTGCACTTCCCAAGGCTTCCACTAGATGTCAACAGTTTTTAGAAGTTGTTTCATACTTCTATTGTGAAAGGGGAGTGAATAAGAGCTGTTTGAACCAGGGGTCTGGTTGAAAGCCTTTAGTTTAGTCACGCGCGCGGCCATGAGCACGAGCTCCTTTCCCTTTCATTTGTAATGACAAAGGAATAGTCTGGTTGGAATATTATTGAAGATTTATGATAAAAACATCCTAAAGATTTATTCTATACATTGTTTCTACAAACTGTAATGGAACTTTGACTTTTCGTCTAGACTTGCCCCTTGTGCATTTGGATTACTGGACTAAACGTGCAAACAAAAAGGAGGTAACGTTTTCGAAAAAAATAAAAAAAAGTCTGACATGGAGACCTGGGAGTGCCATCAGATGAAGATCATCAAAGGTAAGTGATTAATATTAACGCTATTTCTGACTTTTGTGACACCTCTCCTTGCTTGGAACATGGCTGTATGGTTTTCTGAGGCTAGGCGCTGACCTAACATAATTGTATGGTGTGCTTTTCCCGTAAAGCCTTTTTGAAATCTGACACAGCGGTTGCATTAAGGAGAAGTTTATCTTTAATCTTATGTTAAAAACTTTTATCTTAGATCAATGTTTACGATGAGTATTACTGTAATTTGATGTGGCTCTCTGCACTTTCACCGGATGTTTGTTTGAGACAATGCATTTCTGAACATAACGGGCCATTTTCAAATGAGGTTTTTGGGCATAAAGATGAACTTTATCGAACAAAACACACATTTATTGTTTCACATGGAGTCCTGGGATTGCCATCTGATGAAGATCATCAAAGGTTAGTGATTAATTTAATCGCTATTTCTGACTTTTGTGAGCCCTCTCCTCTGCTGGAAAATGGCTGTGTGGTTTTCTGTGACTAGGAGCTGACCTAACATAACGTGTGCTTTCACATTAAAGCCTTTTTGAAATCGGATACTGTGGTTGGATTTACAAGAAGTTTATCTTTAAAATGGTGTATAATACTTGTATGTTTGGGTAATTTTAATTATGGGATTTCTGTTGTTTTGAATGTGGCGCCCTGCAATTTCACTGGCTGTTGTCGAGGTGGGACGCTAGTGTACCAGAGAGGTTTTAAGTTCCTCGGTGTAGACATCACGGACAAATTGAAATGGTCCACCCACACAGATAGTGTTGTGAAGAAGGCGCAGCAGTGCCTCTTCAACCTCAGGAGGCTGAAGAAATTTGGCTTGTCACCAAAAACACTCACAAACTTTTACAGATGCATAATCGACTGCGGTACATAACAAATGGTATTTGAATGACAATGCCCGGTTTTGCGTAGCCCGGGACAAACACTATATGTGCGCTCATGATCTGAGGAAGGGGGGGGGGGGTGTAACAATGTAATATTTAGTAGTTAAAATAAAAAAAAGGCATTCTGATTGGGCACCTAGTAATGCAATGTCATAAGGTACCGTCTTCATTACCTTGTTTAGGAAGCTCATTGGATCCCATGGCAGGGTCAAATTGACATTTTTTTACTCACAGAGAGGGAAAAAGGTTGTTCACTTTTGCAGACAGCTAAAGCTACCTTAATTATAGCTAATTGGCTAATCTTTGATCAGCATTGATATGCAAAAATGGCTGGGCTCTGCGAATAGCAAAACAAAATTGGACCAGCTTGTTAAGACCGATGCCGAGCTCACTGAGCAGCCTGCTAACCTAACCACCGAGTTTGAGGAGATTAACAGCAAACGAAATACCCGCCCATCCCAAGTGCCGGCTCCTGACCAACAAGCTCAAGAGGAGCAATGGTCTAGCACCAGCAGCATGAGAGTAACATCACAACAAGCACCTGCACCTACGTTACCCCAGCCAATAGCACCTGATGACCTCGGTGATGAGGAGCCAGCGAAGGTTTGTTTTGACGCTTACCTGAGCCATATTTTCAGTGGGAGAAAGCGGGCCTTTTATATCGGCTGCTTCAAGGTGTGCATTTGGTTTTGGTGCACACTATTTTGTCTGAGGACTGGACAGAGGACTTTTTCTAAGTGTGTAGCTCCCTGTCCAATTTCTTTAGGAAACCCACCAAATGGAAAAGACTTGATCAGAGATGGACTAGCCACCACGCCACATTGACAACGTCACAGAGATGCTCGGTGAAATCGAATCTACTTGTGAGTAATGCACAGATGTGAAACTTGAGGCCACAGGCTTATGCTAACATGACTCACAAAATCCTGGAGATCCTTGACCCTTCTAACAAGTTACTGCAGTCTGAAGCTATTGATCTGCACACCGGTGTCAAACTTGTCCACAGTACGGGTGCGATGAGAAACTGCGATGCGATGCTGAATTCAAACATTTTTGGGAGGCATGCCAGGATGGCACGAGCAGACCAGCCAAGCAAATGACAGACTCATGAGTAAAACTTTGCAAGAGTATGTCGTTGAAAGCACAGTGTGTCATGATGATGGAGACAAGAGGGAATGTAAAACTATTGTTTTAGCACTTTGGATACTGTGCTGGGGGAAATGTCATCACAATTTAGAGAAGTAAATAGTCAACTGCTGGAAGCTCTCTGTGCCATGGATTCCGATGCTAAACATTTTGGATGTTAACAAGGTCAAGCCATTGTTGGATCTAACCAAAACTGAACCAGTAGGAGCGGACTTACTTATGGCTCGCACATTCTTGCAAGATCAAATCCAGCAACAACAAATTGACCCCACTCAGTTTTCTTCAGAAACACGGCGGGCCTTTGTCAGCAATGCCGACTCTGCTGTTGTCACTGAAACATGGAATAACATTTGGGCTAGCTACAGCAATTTGTCAAACATTCCTCCGCCACCCTGAAGAACGTATTCGGTGAACACCATCACAACATGTTAGATCAACAAAAGCCCTGCTTGTCCAGCTGACAACTGAGAGGGACCTGACAAGTACATTTTGTCAAGAAGAAGAATGGAATCAGAAACTTCTCAAGAAATTTGACATATCATCAAGGGGGCTGCAGCTCTTCTAAAAGCTACAACCTTTATGGCTCTGGTCACGGTGCCAGAATGATTGGTTTTCCCTCATGTAAGCCTGGTTGTTTGGCAGATTTTAAAATTAATGTACAGCTACTTTAGGCCTTTGCTTTTTACTTCATTGCATGTTACATTAATCTGTGATTTTAATATCATTGCTTGCTTTGTGGGTCTAATTGCTATTGATTGATATACAGCTTTGCGTTATTTTATGTGTATAGGGACAGTGACCAATGTAGCCTATTGGTTGTGCTCTGAGGTGAGCACAAGCGGGGCTCCTATTGTCCTGGCTGTCCACTTCAGTGGTGCTGAAATTGGCAGTGCATCCTTTCATCGTGCTGACTGGCAGTAGCCTTCTGTCCATGGTCCTGAATTGATGGTTACTGTGTGTGCTGTTTCAATGAGCATATCTTGGCCTACCAGTTTTCATGGGGCTTCTCTTCAACATCGCATGCTTTCTTGTGAGCAAAATGACTGTATCGTGTGTAGCCTACTAAAAGAAGTGGGCAAACATTCACGCTATTATCATTCATTTGCATTACACACGGTCATTGTGTGATAGGCTACTGTAAAAGTCAATACTATGAAAACCTCACAGTCTACATTTTTTCACCTTCTCCCTGCTCTCTTGCTACAGTGTGTGTGTGTGAATGTGTGTAGGTGTAGGTGTGTGTTTGTGTGTATTGCTCTCTGAATGGGCATTTACTCTTATTTGCGGCTGATTCACATTAGCTACTGCCATGTAGGACATTTCACATCAGCTTTGAATATAAAACATGCACTTACTATGATTTTGTTTGCTTTTCTGAAACTCCCACAGAAAATATTGCACACCTGGAGAAGTGTCGCATAGTGTCACAAATTTAACAGAAATGTAGTCTATAGTTGTAATGATGGAAGTTTAAGCCATGAAGCCTGTAAGAATCGTTGAATGCCTAGTGGTGCTCATTCTGTTGAGCTGATCTGTGCGTGCTGGTTGCCACAAATGATGTCTAGGCCTACGGCAGCTACGGCTCCATTTCGGATACACTTGTATAGTGGAGCCTTATCGTTATTGTGTTATTATATAAAACAATGGTTGTGATGTTGGCTCCAGAGTGGTGCAGCAGTCCAAGTCACTGCATCTCACTGCTAGAATTGTCACTACAGTTCGATTCAAGGCTGTGAGTCCCATAGGGCAAAGCACAATTGGCCCAGCTTCGTCCGGGTTAAGGTTTGGCCGGGGTAGGCCGTCATTGTACATAATAATTTTTTGTTAACTGACTTGCCTAGTTAAATGAAAGTTAAACACAAAACATGTAAAACAAGTTTCAGATACATTTTTGAACATTTGATCAGCAGTAGGACCAATATACCTTGTTTTATTAGAGCTCCAAAACAATACTAGTTGTACACCCCTGTGGATTTAAAAAGCCCCTCAGGCATGTCATCCTGGAGCTGGGCCTAGGGAGGGAGAGGGAGAGGGAGAGAGAGAGAGAGAAAAGAGCGATAGAGAGAAAGCGAGAGAGAGAGAAAAGAGCGATAGAGAGAGCGAGAGAGAAAGAGCGATACAGAGAGCGAGAGAGAAAGAGAGAGAGAGATAGAATGATACCGAGAGCGAGAGAGAAAGAGAGAGAGAGAAAGAGCGATACAGAGAGAGAGAGAGAAAGAGCGATAGAAAGAGAGAGAGAAAAAGAGCAATAAAGAGAGAGTCAGAGAGAGAGAGAAAGAGATGAAATTAAGGACAAGAACTGTGGGAAGGGTGAACATACTGTGCTCTCCACCCTTTACCTTGTCAACTGTTTGAATGGACTTCTATATTTTACATTTACATTTAAGTCATTTAGCAGACGCTCTTATCCAGCAGCATGCTTCACATTTATGCAGTACCAGTCAACAATTTGGACACAACTCATTTAATGATTTTTTTTATTTGTACTATTTTCTACATTGTAAAATAATAGTGAAACATCAAACTATAAAATAACACCTACGGAATCATGTAGTATCCATAAAAGGTTTAAACAAATCAAAATATATTTTAGATTCTTCAAAGTAGCCACCCTTTGCCTTGATGACAGCTTTGCACACTCTTGGCATTCTCTCAACCAGCTTCACCTGGAATGCTTTTCCAACAGTCTTGAAGGAGTTCCCACATAAGCTCAGCACTTGTTGGCTACTTTTCCTTCACTCTGCGGTCCAACTCATCCCAAACCATCTCAATTGGCTTGAGGTCGGGTAATTGTGGAGGCCAGGTCATCTGATGCAGCACTCCTCACTCTCAATCTTGGTCAAATAGCCCTTGCACAGCCTGGAGGTGTGTTGGGTCATTGTCCTGTTGAAAAACAAATGATCATCCTACTAAGTGCAAAACAGATAGGATGGCATATCGCTGCAGAATGCTGTGGTAGCCATGCTGGTTAAGTGTGCCTTGAATTCTAAATAAATCACAGAGAGTGTCACCAGCAAAGCACCCCCACACCATCACACATCTTCCTCCATGCTTCACGGTGGGAACCACACATGCAGAGATCATCCGTTCACCTACTCTGCGTTTCACAAGGACACAGCAGTTGGAACCAAAAATCGCAAATTTGGACTCATCAGACCAAAGGACAGATTTCCATCGGTCTAATGTCCATTGCTCGTGTTTTTTGACTCAAGCAAGTCTCTTCTTGTTACTTGTGTCCTTTAGTAATGGTTTCTTTGCAGCTATTCGACCACAAAGGCCTGATTCACACTGTCTCCTCTGAACAGTTGATGTTGAGATGTGTCTGTTACTTGAATTCTGTGAAGCATTTATTTGGGCTGTAATCGGAGATGCTGTTAACCCTAAGGGATCTGCAGCAGAGGTAACTCTTGGGTATTCCCTTCCTGTGGCGGCCCTCATGAGAGTCAGTTTCATTGCTTGATGGTTTATGCGACTGCACTTGAAGAAACTTGCACTTGAAGAAACTTCCGTATTGACGGACCTTCATGTCTTAAAGAATTGTGGATGTTTTTCTTTACTTATTTGAGCTGTTCTTGCCGTAATATGGACCTATTCTTGGACCAAATAGGGCTATCTTCTGTATACCACCCCTATCCTGTCACACCAGAACTGATTGGTTCAAACGCATTAAGAAGGAAAGAAATTCCACAAATGAACTTTTAACAAGGCACACCTGTTAATTGTATTTGGATTTGTTTAACACTTTTTTGATTACTACATAATTCCATATGTGTTAATTGGGGCGGCAGGGTAGCCTAGTGGTTAGAGCGTTGGACTAGTAACCAGAAGGTTGTGAGTTCAAACCCCTGAGCTGACAAGGTACAAATCTGTCATTCTGTTTTTGAACAGGCAGTTAACCCACTCTTCCCAGGCTGTCATAGAAAATAAGAATTTGTTCTTAACTGACTTGCCTGGTTAAATCAAGGACAAATAGTAAATAGCACGTAAATAGCAAACTTTTGACTGGTACTCTACATCCAGTGAAATTTCGGTCTCATTGTTCTATCTGTGTCTATTCTACATTACAGAGGGCGAGAAGGAAAAATTCAGAACACAAATTGAGCAGAAACCCCATTGTTGTAGGTAATGACATTCTTTAGGATCCACTCTGTGAATATGAAAGGTGTCCTGGTCCCTTGTGGCTGATGAGGTGGAGGTGGTGGCAGACAACCAGCCAAAACACACAAATACAGATAAATAACCATAAACATGGATACTGGGTGTACACAAAACCACTCCAATATGCTCCAACTACTACAGGAGGTTCACAGAGACTGTAAACATTGCACATAACTGACAAGTTTTAGTGCAATTACAGTACTACTACAGTAGTTACAGTACTATGCAGGACTGACAATCATTAAGGTTAGCATTTGTAGCAATCATAACCCTTACTTTGTTTTGAAAGGCACTCATTGTAGTGGAATGTGTCTGATTATTAACATGTTAATAACAGTGTATAATAAACATATGACTTTGCTCTGAGGGTGGCTACAAATTGCCAGGGCACCAGGTAGCAGGATGAGGATATTACCCATGCTGAACTGCTCTGAGTAAACAATTGTCTTCATTATGACTGGGTTGAGGATAATGTGCCATGTTGGCTTAACCTCTTGAAACTAGGGGGCACTATTTTTAATTTTGGAAAAATAACGTTCCCAAAGTAAACCGCCTATTTCTCAGGACCAGATGCTAGAATATGCATATAATTGACAGTTTAGTATAGAAAACACTCTAAAGTTACCAAAACTGTAAAAATATTGTCTGTGAGTATAACAGAACTGATATTGCAGGCGAAATCCTGAGAAAAATACAATCAGAAAGTGACTCTTATTTTGAAACCCCAGTCTTTCTATGCATTCCTATTGCCCATTGAAAGGGATATCAACCAGATTCCCTTTTCTGTGGCTTCCCTAAGGTGTCTACAGCCTTTAGATGTAGTTTCAGGCCTTTATTTTGAAGAATGAGCGTAAACGACTACATTGCGTCAGTGGCCAGCTGAGGGCTCTCAGAGTGATTCTTGCGTAAAAGACAGAGGTAGTAATTTGTCTTCTCGCTCCTACTGAAAAGCCAATTTTCTCGGTTGATATATTATCGAATAGGTTTTTGAAAAACACTGAGGATTGATTATAAAAAAAACGTTTGCCATGTTTCTGTCGATATTATGGACATAATCGGCGTTGTCGTGACCGCTATTTCCGGTGGATTTATCAACATAACGTGACCAACAAAAGGAGGTATTTTGGGTATAAAAATAATCTTTATGGAACAAAAGGAACATTTGCTGTCTAACTGGGAGTCTCGTCAGTGAAAACATCCAAATATCAAAGGTAAACGGTTAATTTGATTGCTTTTCTGATTTTTGTGAACAAGCTTCCTGCTGCTAGCTGGACATAATGCTATGCTAGGCTATCGATAAATTTACACACGCTTGTCTTGCTTTGGCTGTAAAGCAGAATTTCGAAATCTGAGATGACAGGGTGATTAACAAAATGCTAAGCTGTGTTTCACTATATTTCACTTGTGATTTCATGAATATGAATATTTTCTAGTAATATTTTTTGACCGTTGTGCTATGCTAATTAGTGTAGTTGATGACAATTCTCCCGGATCCGGGATGGGTAGTTCTAATTTAATTAGTCCCCTAACCAGGCTGGCCATCAGCGGTTTTAACTGTCTCCCAGACCTGGGCCGTGTTTAGGGATACAATAATTCATAACTCAATGAAATGGGGTAGGTAGTACCTGAGCTTGTCCAATAAAATACAGGTTTTATTTTTCTGTAGCGAAATGTATTGCCACAGTGACCATGCCTGTCAAAAACAATACTGAAATGGGAATGGGCGGAGTGTTGTTGGAGGGACGCTTGTACTTGGTTGGTGTTGGTTATCTTCATATGGAGAGTTTCTTTGATTTCCAGGAAATATGTTTTGCATAATGAGACCATTCTTTGTCTCTGTGTCTCTGAATTCAATAAAGAAAGTGGAAAACAATAATGGGAAGTGAAAGCCGCAAGCCTGTGTCTTCTCAGGGTACGACAACTGCAATACTTTATTTTCACAGTCACACGTGCATGCACACATGCACAGTACTGCCAGTACAGTGTGTTTGCACCTTCAGAAAAGTATTCAAACCCCTTAACTTATTCAACATTTTGCTGTGTTACAGCCTGAATTCAAAATGGATTGAGTAGATTGTTATCTCACCACTCTACACACCGTAATGACAAAGTAAAACATGGTTTTGCTAATTTATTAAAATTAAATATATAAATATCTCAGCACCTTTGGCAGAAATTACAGCTGTGAGTCTTTCTGGGTAAGTCTCTAAGAACTTTACACACTTACATTGTACAATATTAGCACATTCTTCTTTTCAAAGTTCTTCATGCACTGTCAAGTTGGTTGTTTATCATTGCAAGACAGCCATTTTCATGTCTTGCAATAGTTTTTAAACCCAATTTAAGTGAAAACTGTAACTAAGCCACTCAGGAACATTCAATACCGACATAACCGCACGAAGGGGCTACAACTGACTTCTTCTGTTGCTACGTCCCTCTAAAGCCCTTCTGCTAAACTGCTATCCCCGGCTCGCTAGCTGTCTGAATCACCATGTCTCCAGTTAGCCCAGCTACTCACTGGACCCAATGATTTTATTTTATTAGGATCTCTTTTAGTCCCCATTTGGACTAATCTTCCAAGAGTCCTTAAACATTAAAACACAATTTTTACAATAACAAACACACTTTCACATATAATACACTATTACAAACATACATATTACACTAGCATAACGACCCAATAAATACTCAATCTAAAACAATATTGATTCTTCATCTACTATAGCCCGACAACATTTCTATATACTAAACTTTAAACTTATATATTGAAAGGTTTCTAGTTCAGTTGATTTATTTCTTTATTGCTCTAAATCGAAATGTTCTTTTGCCCATTTCTTTTTTCTGTCTGGATAATGCATAGATGGTGGACAATCTATTCCTAGTATTTACGGAATGTCTGTCTCTTACCAACTGAATACCATTGTGAATAGAACTTGGCCGTTTTAAATGATGTATATTATAAAATAAGATAAGAATGTTTTTTTCAATTATCTTGGTCGATTGATGACCAACCAAGAACACTGCACATGACTGCAACAGAAGAACCATATCTACGCCTTAAAACAATCCCATCTGCTTTATTCTGTGCATTCTGCAGCCTCATAACTTCACTAGATGATGCATTTCCCCAGACCACCGAACAATAGTTCACTTGACTCTCAACCAATGCCTGTGCTATTTGCTGAAGGATTTTCCCTGGTAAATATTTAGCTATCCTTCTGATGCTGTTTTAATATTTTTTTTTACATAGATTAGTTATTTGAGACGACCATGATAAGCAGTTGTCTAGCTGCACTCCCAGTATTTTGGTTTCTGCCACTTCTTCAATTTTGTACTCCTCCCATACTTAATTGTATCCCATACAGGGATACAGGTCGAAGGTCGTTGGTGTATATTAAGTTGAGAAGTGGCCCAAGGCAGCTGCCCTGCAGTATTCCACAGTTTATCACATTAGGGGAAGAAAATGAACCATTGATATAGGTAGACTGTTTCCTGTCAGTTAGATATGACTGTACCCAATTCAATGCTACCTCCTTAAAAACATAATGCATTAATTTTGTCAAAATAATTTAATGATCCACTAAATCAAATGCTGCACTGAAATCTAAAAATAGTACCCCTACAAACCTGCCATTATCCATAGCATTGAGCCACTGGTCAGTCATGTCAACCAATGCAGTGGTAGTGGAATGGTTTTTGCGATAAGCATGCTGATTGGCTGTAAT